>NC_041382.1:313979126-314044997 GCF_002162155.2 Triticum dicoccoides | reverse complement strand
AAACCCAAGGGAAAAAGGCTAGGTGGCAAATGGTAAAACCAAGGTTGGGCATTGCTGGAAAAGCTTTAATCAAGGCGAACTATCAAGGGGTTCCCATTATAACCCAACCGCGTAAGGAACGCAAAATCCGGGAACATAACACCGATATGACGGAAACTAGGGCGGCAAGAGTGGAACAAAACACTAGGCGAGAGGCCGAGCCTTCCACCCTTTACCAAGTATATAGATGCATTAAGATAACATAGCAATATAATGATATCCCAACAAGTAAATAAATGTTCCAACGAGGAACGGGCTCCAATCTTCACCTGCAACTAGCAACACTGTAAGAGGGGCTGAGCAAAGCGGTAACATAGCCAATCAATGGTTTTCTAGGACATGGTGGGTTAGAGGTTTAACATGGCAATTTGGGAGGCTTGAAAGCAAATGGTAGGCATCGTAGCATTGGCATAGCAAAAGAGCGAGCAAACTAGCATAGCAAAGATAGTGGTGATTTCGAGGGTACGATCATCTTGCCTGCACAGTTGTCAGAGTTGACAGGATCCTCGAAAGCAAACTCAACGGGCTCCTCGTTAGCAAACTCGTCTCCCGGCTCTACCCAAACAAAACAAACAAGCAACAAGGATACAATCAACCACGTGCAAGGGTCAAGCAATATGATGCAATGATGATATGCTATGCGGGATGCAAAATGCAAGATATGACAGGAAATGCATGAACCTGGCCTCAACCTGGAAATCCAAGTGTGCCACTGGAAAGATGATATGAAATCGCTTGAAAACGATATAAAGAACGCTGGAATCGGAGTTACGGTTTGGAAATGGCAAGCGATACAAAAATGACACCGGTCTGCGATTTACAGCAAGTAGGCATCTAAATGCAATGAAATGAACATGCTACAGCACGCAAACATGACAACAAAATACATGGTAGGGATGCACAAAAGATGCTTAACAGAAGTCTAGCACTGAGCTATGGCCAATTCATCCATTAACAGGTTCAAACAAGCATGGAAAAAATGCATATGGCAAACAGATCTTAGACTTGGTGAAATTAACACTTGTCTGGAATTTCAGATCAGGTAGCCCTCTTCGGAGCAACAAAACTACATGCTACAGGATCTGAACATGGCAAAGTAAAGCATGGCATAGAGCTACTCAAAGAGCTTAACAAAAGTCCCTTAGTAACCTTGGGCCAAAAGGGATCAGAAAATACAATTGCAAGCACGTGAACATAGCAAAAACATAATCAGTTTTCAGAATTAGTGAAAACTCACACATGCTGAAATATAACTCAAGTAGGCATGTTTACGAGCTCGGTGCACTCACTACGGTGAAAGTCATGGCAAGACAAGCATACACCCATCAAGAAGGCACAAAACTGAAGCTAGACATGGCAAGAACAATAGCATAGCATGCACAGATCAACTACAACATCATCGGCAAAATTGCAAACAAGTTGACAATCTGCCCAGATTCACAAAGTAGCAAAAGTAGAGCTCGATTGACTCAAGCTAGGGTGCTCCATAATTGCAAACAAAGAAATGGATGGATAGAGCACTACAATATTAACAAAACATCCTTACTGATCATCCTCAAAAGAGGCACGGATCACTAGGAAACAACATGAACATATGGCATCATGAGATAAATAGCTCCAGGACTTAGTGAAATTGCTAAGTCCCTGAAAACAGAATTACTAAGTGCACCACTTTGCAAGCTTGCATAAGACACCACACACATCAAAAAAATACATGGGTTGCACCTCTGGAAAGATGACAAAACCCTTAACAAAACACATGTAGAGCATCAAGGCATATCATGCACACATTAATCATGGCAAAAATGACAAAAACCTAAACTGAGCAACAGATCTGACAATTAACTCAAGTAGCCTCCTTCTAACAGCATTTCGGGCATCAAGATGAGCTCAAATGAAAATGATGCAATGGAATGAAATGATTTACTCTCAGAGATGAACATTTTGATATGCTATATGCATGAATCAGAGCTACAAATGCAAAGTTACGGAGCCACGAACAGGGGCATATGGACTGAAAATATCAGGGACTTCGTAGATTTTCGACCTCCGATCTAGGGTTTGCACGGATTTCGAAGTTCGCCAGAGGGAGCACTGTAGTTGGCCGGAAATGGCGCGGTGGCGGCCGGATCTTGGCGAGGGGAGGAGGAGGCGGCCGGATCTCGCCGGATCCGGGCTGGGCGGCGGCGCGCGGCGAGGCGGCAGCGCGCGGCGAGGCGGCGGCGGCGGCGCGGCGCGGCGCGGTGCGGGCGAGCGGCGGCCGCCGGCGATGGCGCAGGGCGGCGCGGGGCCACCGGAGATGGCGCGCGGTGGCGCGGCGGCCGGGGAGCGGCGCGGGCAGGCGGGAGGCGGCGCAGGCAGGTGGGAGAGGGGAGCCGGGCGGCGGCGGCGGCTTCGGGCCGCGGGGGCCCTCCCTGGGCCTCCCGGGCCACGCGGTGGGAGGCGGCGGCGAGGCCACGTGGCGGCCCCTCAGTGGCTGCGGGCGGCGGCGGCGCTAGTTCGCGATAAACGGACATGTCCGGCGCGCGAGGTGGATTTTTAGGGTTTCGGAGGTAGGAGGAGATCCGAAAATCGGGGGGGCCTTTAAATAGGCATAGAGGGAGCTAGGAGAGTCCAAATGAGGTGCGGTTTTCGTCCATGCGATCGTGATCGAACGCTCTAGATGATGGAGAAGAGTTAGGTGGGTTTTGGGCCAAATTGGAGGCGTGTTGGGCTGCAACACACACGAGGCCTTTTCGGTCCCTCGGTTAACCGTTGGAGTATCAAACGAAGTCCAAATGGTACGAAACTTGACAGGCGGTCTACCGGTAGTAAACCAAGGCCACTTGGCAAGTCTTGGTCCAATCCGGAAATGTTTAATCCCCACACACGAAAGAAAGCTAGAAATGACCACCGGAGGAGAACGAAGCGCCGGAATGCAAAACGGACAACGGGGAAAATGCTCGAATGCAAGAGACGCACACGTATGCAAATGCAATGCACATGATGACATGATAAGAGATGCATGACAACGACAACAACACACGGAGACAAAGAAACCGAACATGAGGAAATAAATTAACTTAACACCGGAAACGACAAGAGTTGGAGTACAAATTGGGAAAGTTACATCCGGGGTGTTACACGTAATTCCGCACTATTCCACCGAAGAAATCGTCAAACCGGCTCTCGAGGAGGTGGTGACGGCGAATACAAGTTCATTGTCCATAAAAACAACACGGCCGCCCGAGGGCAATATTGACGTTGAGCCCTCGAGCTCCATGGATGACTCCTCTATGATCATGATAGAGATCGGAGTTGATGTTGAAAAAGGCCCCCGTCTGAACATGATGATCGGAGATGGAGCATGGTCCTCGGTCGAGCCAAGGTGACCAGTCGAGCCAGCGACAAAGATGCCGGCGTCGCAATTGACCTGCGGGCGAGCCATCGATCCTTTTGCCGATCACACAGCGGAACTCTCAATGAAAGCACCAATGTCGGTGTCAAAACCGGCGGATCTCGGGTAGGGTGTCCCGAACTGTGCGTCTAAGGCGGATGGTAACAGGAGACAGGGGACACGATGTTGTACCCAGGTTTGGGCCCTCTTGATGGAGGTGAAACCCTATGTCCTGCTCGATTTATTCTTGATGATATGAGTATTACAAGAGTTGATCTACCACGAGATCGGAGAGGCTAAACCCTAGAAGTTAGCCTGTGGTATGATTATATGTTGTCTATATCGACTAGCCTGGCCTCGGTTTATATAATGCACCAGAGGCCTAGGATAACAAGAGTCCTAGCTGAATACGCCGGTGGGGAGGAGTCCTTGTCTTGATCACCAAGTCTTGTGGAATCTTCCATGTATGCGGCAGCTGTCCAAACTGGCCCATGAGTATACGGCCATGGGGGTCCTCGGCCCAATCTAACAGATCGGGAGACGACGTGGTGAGTACCCCCTAGTCCAGGACACCGTCATAGGGGCTTATAGTTTTGCCTCCCAACATTTTACCTCAAGGGTAAAGTCAACAATAATAGTTAATGAAAACTCACATCCAATTAGCCATATATACCAGGATCTTTCCAACATACCGTGCTTGCCAAAGGATAAAATGTAAAAAGGAAGGGTGAAGATCACCATGACTCTTATGCAAGGTAGGAGATAAAAGTAAAAGATAGGCCCTTCACAGAGGGAAGCAGAGGTTGTCATGCGATTTTATGGTTGGATGCACAAAATCTTAATGCGAAAGAACATCACTTTATATTGCCACTTGTGATATGGACCTTTATTATGCAGTGTGTCGCTTTTATTTCTTCCATATCACACGATCATATAAAGCTTATTTTCTCCCACACTAATACGTCATACATATTTAGAGAGCAATTTTTATTGCTTGCACCGATGACAACTTACTTGGAGGATCTTACTCAATACATAGGTAGTTATGGTGGACTCTTATGGCAAAACTGGTTTAAGAGTATTTGGAAGCACAAGTAGTATCTCTACTTGGTGCAATGAATTTGGCTAGCACGAGGGGGAAAGGCAAGCTCAACCATGTTGGATGATCCAGGACAATATAATTTATCTCAGGTGTAAGAAAACATAACCCATTACGTTGTCTTCCTTGTCCAACGTCAACTCTTTAGCATGTCATATTTTAGTGAGTGCTCACAATCATAAAAGATGTCCAAGATAATATATTTATATGTGAAGACCTGTCTTTCTTTATTACTTCCTATTAATTGCAACGATGACCAAAACTATGTTTGTCAACTCTCAACAACTTTTATTCATCATACTCTTTCTATGTGAGCTCATTACTATCCATAAGATCCATATGATCTCTTTGTTTCCTTTTTATTCTTTCTCTTTTCTTTTATTCACTTAGGATCATGGCAAAATAATCAAGCCCTTGACTCAACACTAATCTTTATTATATATAGTTCACGGACTCGATTACATAGAGGGATCATAAAGCAAAAATCACAACTAGATCATACTAAAAGCTTTTATTCTACTAGATCAAGATATTACCAAAAGGATCAAACTAAGAAAAATGGTAAAGATAAAAGTGATGGTGATACGATACCGGGGCACTCCCCCAAGCTTGGCAGTTGCCAAGGGGAGTGCCCATACCCATGTGATTATGTCTCTCTTTTTAGGGATGATGATGTGATGTTCTTGGCGATGATGCCCCTCAAGATACGATTCTCCTCCTCGAGCTTGTTGACTTGCTGCTTGAGGTCCATTATTTCCTTTCGGAGTTTTCCTGTAACAGCCAAAGCTCCCTGCAACCAAGGGTGCTGCATAGCTGTGGGAGAACCAGTGACACTCTTTTTCATATTCTCGTAAGAAAGAAATCTAACATTGGAAGGGATAACCGAGTTTGGAATAGCCGAGCTCTGTAGTTCTCCCATTGTGAATCCATCTCGGAGGCGGGAAGTGAATTCTTGATCCTATTCCATGGCATCTATCCTCTTCAAATAAGCCTCCATCTCTTTCCTCCGTTGCTGGCCCAAAGAGGTCAACATTGTTGTTTGTCGTTGATCTCGGTGCCGGATGAGACACCTGGCTCTCCCCGACTGACTCTTGCGAAGACATCTTGCTCTAATCTGTAGCAGCAACAGCTTGAAACACAAACAGAGGATAATTGCATGATACGGGAGTCAAAACCCCCGGGAGATTATATAATGAATGTTTACCGACCAAAATACATGTCGTGCAAGAAAACGGAGTCCGGAGAGCGCACAAGGTGCCCACGAGGTAGGGGGCGCGCCCAGTAGGGTAGGGCGCGCCCTCCACCCTCATGGAGGCCTCATGTCCTTCCCGGACAGCTTCTTATTTTTCTATTTTTCTAAATATTACAAAACCGAGAAATATTGCCTTTAGAACTGTTTTGGAGTCGATTTACTTACTGTACCACATACCTATTCCTTTTCGGAGTCTGAAACGTTCCGGAAAGTGTCCATTATGTATTCCTTCGGGGTTACGGTTTCAATAATATTGGTTTCAACATTTATGGGATTACCTAAGATATAGTGTTTGATTCTTTGACCGTTCACCACCTTCGGATTTGTGCCTTCGAAGTTGTTGATTTTTATGACACCGGAACGATAGACCTCCTCGATAACGTAAGGACCTTCCCATTTAGAGAGAAGTTTTCCTGCAAAAAAATCTTAAACGAGAGTTGTATAGCAATACATAATCACCTACATTAAACTCACGCTTTTGTATCCATTTATCATGCCATCTTTTAACTTTTTCTTTAAACAACTTGGCATTTTCGTAGGCTTGGGTTCTCCATTCATCGAGTGAGCTAATATCAAATAACCTCTTCTCACCGGCAAGTTTAAAATCATAATTGAGCTCCTTAATAGCCCAATATGCCTTGTGTTCTAGTTCGAGAGGTAAGTGACATGATTTTCCATAAACCATTTTATACGGAGACATACTCATAGGATTTTTATATGCAGTTCTATAGGCCCATAATGCATCACCAAGTTTCTTGGACCAATTCTTTCTAGACCTATTGATAGTCTTTTGCAAAATTAATTTGAGCTCTCTATTACTCAATTCTACTTGACCACTAGACTGTGGGTGATAAGGAGATGCAATTCTATGATTAACATCATATTTAGCAAGCATTCTACGGAAAGCACCATGAATAAATTGTGATCCACCATGAGTCATTAAATATCTAGGGACTCCAAACCTTGGAAAAATAACTTCTTTAAGCATTTTAATAGAAGTGTTATGATCAGCACTACTAGTTGGAATAGCTTATACCCACTTAGTAACGTAATCAACAGCAACTAAAATATGTGTATAACCATTAGTGGAAGGAAAAGGTCCCATATAGTCAAAGCCCCAAACATCAAATGGTTCAATAACGAGTGAATAGTTCATGGGCATTTCTTGACGTCTACTAATATTACCAATTCTTTGACATTCATCACAAGATAAGACAAACTTACGGGCATCCTTGAAGAGAGTAGGCCAATAAAACCAGATTGCAATACCTTATGTGTAGTCCTATCTCCAGCATGGTGTCCTCCATAAGTTTCGGAGTGACACTTGCATAGGATATGTTCTTGTTCATGCTCAGGTACACAACGTCTAATAATACCATCTACTTCTTCTTTATAAAGATGTGGGTCATCGCAAAAGTAATGACTCAAATCATAGAAAAACTTTTTCTTTCGCTGGTATGTGAAACTAGGTGGTATAAACTTAGCAACAATGTAATTAGCATAATCAGCATACCATGGAGCAGTATGAGAAGCATTTATAACATTTAATTGCTCATCAGAAAAGCTATCATAAATAGGTAGTGGGTCATCAAGCACATTTTCTAACCTAGACAAGTTGTCTGCAACGGGGTTCTCAGCTCCCTTTCTATCAACAATATGTAAGTAAAATTCTTGTAGCAAGAGAACCCATCTAATAGGTCTAGGTTTAGCATCTTTCTTTTCCATAAGATATTTAATAGCAGCATGATCAGTGTGAATACTTACTTTAGAATCAACAATATAATGTCTGAACATATCATAAGCAAATACAACAGCTAAGAATTCTTTTTCAGTAGTAGCATAATTTCTCTGAGCATTGACTAGAGTTTTACTAGCATATTGAATAACATTTAGTTTCTTATCAACTCTTTTCCATAGAACATCACCTACAGCATACGACAAAATTCCTTATTTGACACTATCTTAAAATCTGCTTCCTTATTTGACACTGGAAAAAAAATTCTTCCCTATTTGACACAAGTTCTAAATTTTATTCCCTATATGACATTTTCATTCATTTTGAGCCTAAATGACACCTGAAAAGTCTATTTTGCCCCTCATGTGGTATGTGTGTGGGGGGCAATAGCGCACACACGCAGCACCAGTGCGAGGGCAGGAGCACACATGCAGCAACACATACACATGCACCAACACACTCGCACGCGCGCACACACGCAACAACACGCACACGCATGTGCACACACACACACAGCAACACACATGCACGCGCACGCACACATGCAGCAACACACATGCACGTGCATGCACACACGCAGCAACACACACGCACACAGCACGCACGCACACACACACACAGCAGCAGCACACACGCAGGCAGCACATAGGCACGCAACAGCACACACACGCGTGCGCACGTACACACGCAGCGGCACACATGCAGCAGCAGCACACATGTGGGCATGCACCCACACACGCAACAACACACATGCGTGCACACACATACCGCATGAGGGGCAAAATCGTCTTTTCAGGTGTCATTTAGGCTCAAAATGGACGGAAGTGTCGTATAGGGAATAAAATTTAGGACTAGTGTCAAATAGGGAAGAAAAACTTTTCCAGTGTCAAATAAGGAACCAGATTTTAAGACAGTGTTAAATAAGGAATTTTCTCACAGCATAATCACTAGCATCACACATAATTTCAAAGGGTAAATTCCAATCAGATGGCTGAACAATAGGTGTAGAGAGCAATGCTTTCTTAAGTATTTCAAATGCTTCTACACAATCATCATCAAAGACAAATGGTACATCTTTTTGTAATACATTAGTCAGAGGCCGAGAAATTTTGGAGAAGTCCTTAATGAACCTCCTATAAAAACTGGCGTGACCAAGGAAACTTCTTATACCTTTGAAGTCCTTGGGACATGACATCTTTTCAATAGCATCAACCTTGGCTTTATCAACTTCAATACCTCTTTTAGAAACTTTATGCCCCAAGACAATACCTTCATTAACCATAAAGTGGCACTTTTCCCAATTCAAGACAAGATTAGTTTCTTCTCATCTCTGCAAAACTCGATCAAGGTTGCTTAAGCAATCATCAAAAGAAGATCCATAGACGGAGAAATCGTCCATGAAAACCTCACAAATCTTTTCACAAAAGTCAGAGAATATAGCCATCATGCATCTTTGAAAGGTAGAAGGTGCATTACATAAACCAAAAGGCATACGTCTATAAGCAAAAGTACCAAAAGGGCAAGTAAAAGTAGTCTTTGATTGATCCTTAGTTGACACAGGTATTTGAGAGAAACAGAATAACCATCTAGAAAGAAAAAATGTGTATGTTTAGATAATCTTTCTAGCATTTGATCGATAAAAGGTAAGGGGTAATGATCCTTTTTAGTGGCCTTATTTAATTTGCGGAAATCAATTACCATCCTATAACTTGTAATAATTCTTTGAGGAATCAATTCATCTTTATCATTAGGAACGATAGTAATACCTCCCTTCTTAGGGACACAATGGACATGACTTACCCACTGACTATCAGCAACGGGTAAATTATACCTGCCTCAAGGAGCTTTAGTATTTCCTTTCTTACCACTTCTTTCATTTTAGGATTCAGCCGTCATTGATGATCACGAACTGGTTTAGCATCTTCTTCCAAATTAATTTTATGTTGACATAGAGTGGGACTAATGCCCTTAAGATCATCAAGAGTATACCCAATAGTAGCATAGTGCTTCTTCAGAGTTTTCAATAATCTCTCTTCATCATGCTCTAAAAGGTTAGCGCTAATAATAACATGATATATCTTTTTCTCATCAAGATAAGCATATTTAAGAGTATCAGGTAAAGGTTTAAGCTCAAACACGGGATCACCCTTGGGTGGAGGAGGATCCCCTAGTATTTCAACAGGAAAATTGTGTGTCAGAATAGGTTCCTGTTTTTATAATACTTCATCTATTTCCCTTCTTTCATTCATAAACATATCATTTTCATGGTCTAGCAAATATTGTTCTAAAGGATCACTAGGAGGTACGGCAATAGAAGCAACACCAAAAATTTCGTCCTTACTAGGTAATTCTTCTTCATGGTGTTGTCTACTAAATTTAGAGAAATTAAATTCACGAGTCATATCATCTAAAACGATAGTAACAACATCCATTTTGCAATCTATGGTAGCATTAACAGTATTTAAGAAGGGTCTGCCAAAAATAATGGGACAAAAGCTATCTTGTGGGGAACCAAGAACAAGAAAATCAGCAGGATATTTAGTTTTCCCACACAAGACTTCAACATCTCTAACAATTCCCATTGGTGAAATAGTATCTCTATTGGCAAGTTTAATTGTGACATCAATATCTTCTATCTCAGCAGGTGCAATAACATGCATAATTTCTTTGTATAAGGCGTAAGGTATTGCACTAGCACTAGCACCCATATCACATAAGCCATGATAACAGTGATCTCCTATTTTAACAGAAATAACATGCATGCCTACCACAGGTCTGTTTTTATCTTTAGCACAAGGTTTAGCAATTCTAGCGGTCTCATCAAGGAAATGAATAACATGCCCATCAATATTATCAGACAAGAGATCTTTAACAATAGCACTATCAGGTTCAACTTTAATTTGCTCCTGAGGTGTATAAGTTCTAATATTGCTTTTACGAACCACAGTTGAAGCCTTAGCATGATCCTTTATCCTAACAAGGAAAGGTGGTTTCTCAACATAAGAAGTAGGAACAATAGGATCATTATAAGTGATAGTCTTTTCTTCAACTTTAATAGGTGCAACTACTTTTACTTCTATGGGAGGATTATATTTAAACCACTTCTCCTTGGGGAGATCAACATAAGTAGCAAAAGATTCAAAGAAAGAAGCTACTATCTCAGAGTCAAGTCCATATTTAGTGCTAAATTTACGGAAAACATCAGTATCCATAAAAGATTTAACACAATCAAACCTAGGTGTCATACCTGACTCCTTACCTTTGTCGAGGTCCCAATATTCAAAGTTGCGTTTAATTCTTTCCAATAAATCCCATTTGAATTCAATAGTCTTCATCATAAAAGAGCCAGCACAAGAAGTATCAAGCATGGTGCGATTGTTATCAGAAAGCCGAGCATAAAATTTATGAATAATCATTTCTCTTGAGAGATCATGATTGGGGCATGAATATAACATTGATTTAAGCCCCCCGAAGCTTGAGCGATGCTTTCTCCTTCGGGAGGCCAAAACTTATATATATATAATTGCGATCACGATGAACAAGATGCATAGGATAAAACTTCTGATGAAATTCCAATTTCAATCGTTTGTAATTCCAAGACCCCATATCATCACATAGCCTATACCATGTCGATGCATCTCCCTTCAAAGATAAAGGGAAGACCTTCTTCTTAACAACATCTCCGGGTACACCTGCAAGCTTAAATAATCCACAAACTTCATCCACATATATCAGATGCTCATCAGGATGTTTTGTTCCATCTCCTCAAAAAGGATTAGCTAGCAGTTTTTCTATCATACCCGAAGGAATTTCAAAGCAAGCATTTTCATTTTCATTTTCATTTTCAGTAGGTTGAGTAGGTTGAGGAGCAACTCTTTGCTCTACTGGTCGGGGTGAAGATACCCCAAACAAGCCCCTTAGAGGATTACTTTCCATAGTAACAAGTGACAGTAAATTTCAGCACACTATATAAATTTTTCCTTACCAAATTCCACCTACCAGAGGCGCTTCACTCCCCGGCAACGGCGCCAGAAAAGAGTCTTGATGACCCACAAGTATATGGGTAAAAAATAGTTTTGTGATAGTATAATTTGTAACGAGCAACAAGTAACAAAAGTAAATAAGGTGCAGCAAGGTGGCCCAATCCTTTTTGTAGCAAAGGACAAGCCTGGACAAACTCTTATATAGAGAAAAGCGCTCCCGAGGACACATGGGAATATCATCAAGCTAGTTTTCATCACGCTCATATGATTCGCGTTTGGTACTTTGATAATTTGGTATGTGGGTGGACCAGTCCTTGGGTGTTGCCCTTACTTGGACAAACATCCCACTTATGATTAACCTCTGTTGCAAGAATCCACAACTACAACAAAAGTATTAAGGTAAACCTAACCATAGCATGAAACATATGGATCCAAATCAGCCCCTTACAAAGCAACGCATAAACTAGAGTTTAAGCTTTTGTCACTCTAGCAACCCATCATCTACTTATTACTTCCCAACGCCTTCCTCTAGGCCCAAACAATGGTGAAGTGTCATGTAGTCGACGTTCACATAACACCACTAGAGGGGAGACAACATACATCTCATCAAAATATCGAATGAATACCAAATTCACACGACTACTAATAGCAAGACTTCTCCCATGTCCTCAGGAACAAACGTAACTACTCACAAAGCATAAACATGTTCATAATCAGAGGGGTATTAATATGCATATAGGATCTAAACATATGATCTTCCACCAATTAAATCAACTAGCATCAACTACAAGGAGTAATTAACACTACTAGCAACCTACTAGCACCAATCCCGGACTTGGAGACAAGAATTGGATACAAGAGATGAACTAGGGTTTTGAGAGGAGATGGTGCTGATGAAGATGTTGATGGAGATTGCCCTCTCCCGATGAGAGGAGCGTTGGTGATGACGATGGCGATGATTTCCCCCTCCCGGAGGAAAGTTTCCTCGGTAGAACAGCTCTACCGGAGCCCTAGATTGATTCTGCCAAGGTTCCGCCTCGTGGCGGCGGAGTTTAGTCCGATAAGATGGCTTCCTATTTGTTTCCCATCAAAATACTTCATATAGCAGAAGATGGCCACCGGAGGGCCACCAGGGGGCCCATCAGGTAGGGGGGAGCGCCCAGGGGAGTAGGGCGCGCCCCCACCCTCATGGGCAGGGTGTGGCCCCCCTTGTGAACTTCTTCTGCTGAGTATTTTTTATATATTCTGAAAACGTCTTCCGTGAAGTTTCAGGACTTTTGGAGCTGTGCAGAATAGGTCTCTAATATTTGCTCCTTTTCCAGCCCAGAATCCTAGCTGCCGGCTTTCTCTCTCTTTATGTAAACCTTGTAAAATAAGAGAGAATATGCATAAGTATTGTGACATAATGTGTAATAATAGGCCATAATGCAATAAATATCGATATAAAAGCATGATGCAAAATGGACGTGTCAGTCACCTTGTAGTTCTTTGTGTGGATTGAGTATTATGAATATGAATTTGCTTTGTTGTTATTCTAGTACGAACTCTAGGATAGATCGAACGGAAACAATAGCTTTGTGCTAATAGGAACTCGGGAGTGATTCTTTATTGCACTTTGAGGGATAATCATATGATCCAACTATGTTAGCACTGTTGAGAGATTGCACTAGTGAAAGTATGGACCCTAGGCCTTGCTTTTAAGCATTGAAGTACCATTTTTGTGCCCGTTTACTATTTTCTACGTTGCTGTTTTTATTTATTCAAATTATAAAAAAATATATTTCTACCATCGATATTACACTTTTATCATCATCTCTTCGCCCAACTAGTGCAGCTATACAATTTCCATTGTATTGGGTGTGTTGGGGACACAAGAGATTTCTTGTATTTGGTTGCAGGTTCCTTTGAGAGAGACCATCTTCATCCTACACCTCTGACAGATTGATAAACCTTAGGTCATCCACTTGAGGGAAAATTCCTACTATCCTACAGAACTCTGAGCTTGGAGGCCCAACATGTGTCTACAAGGATAAATTTGCATAGTAGACATCAAGCTCTTTTCTGGCACCGTTGCCGGGGAGGTTAGTGCATGAAGGTATATCTTTAGATCTTGGAATTGAATCTTTTAGTTTCTTGTTCTATCACTAGTTTGGTTTATAAAACAAAACTACAAAAAAATGGAATTTAGGTTGCATCATATTATTGATCATATTTATAATATCTTTCTTGAAAACGATGGTTCGGAAAATTGTGCTCAATTTTTAGAAGAAGAAGTCAATAAAATGCTTGGCACAAAATATTTGAATGATGAGCATGATTGCAATGTTGTTAGTATGAATTCTTTGAATATCCAAAATGGTAATGATGATTGCACAAGTCATGAAAAAAATGTTTCTTATAAGCATGTCAATTTTTGCGGAGTGAATTGGGAATGCATTTGCGCACCCAAAAGGGAAGATACATTTTTTAAGAAGCATAAATATTTAGAAATGAAAACGTTGCAAGAGAGGACAGATGATTGTGCTGAAAGATATAATTTTTTCGCCATCCTTGTGAACTTTGCAATGAACACGGTCATTTAAATCTCCAATGCAAATTGTTTCATGATCAAATCGTGTCCAAAAATTGTGATAACTTGATTTCCCTTGAGCATCATAAAGAGCTTAGTCCAAAAATCTAGAGGAAATTTATATGTTTTGTGCGGTAAATTGCATTGAGAATCCTTATATTGCCAACTATCTAAAGTCAAGAAAACAAATAGAATATGAAGAGATTACTAATGAAAGGGAAAATATTTCCCAATACCCTCCTAGTGTTTATTATGATGAATCGGGTAACAAGGAGGAGCTTCCTATCCAACCAATATCATCAATAAGAAGCTTGAAAAGATTAATTAAACCCACACATGATGTCGAGAAGAAGAAGAAAAGAAGGAAGAATAGAGGTAGAAAGGTATCTCTCCCAAATAATGTTGCTCCTATATCACCATTGTGCCTCATGAAAGTGAATCAAATATGTTGGTGGAGGGTGATGATATTGAGTATGATTTTGTGATACCTACTACTTTATCTAATGATTATGATTGGTAAGATAATGATACCAATTATGATCTTGAAAATCTTTTAAGCACTTTCTTGGAAGAATATGATAATAACGTTTGCTATACTATTGGTGCCATTCATGCTATTGATAAGAATGATTGTAATGATATGCAAAACCACAACCTTGGGGATGCTATGTTTGATGAGTATGATATCTTTGAAGATTTATTTGCTGGAAATAATGCTTGTCCTAAGCTTGGGTATGCTTTAGTTAATGAATATGATACTTTGTTTCCTTCTACTTTCGATAAGAAAATTTATTATGATGATAGCATGCCTCCTATTTATGATGATTACATTGATGAAAGTGGGTTTGGAAGAGTGTCAACTCTAGGTAGTAGTGATCCCACTATTTTGGAGGGTGTTCAATCTTATTAAAATATTGATGAAAGTGGATTTGGAGAGGTCATTGAGAGAGTCCTAGACTAAGGGGTTCTCGGGCGTCCGGCCTGTTAGCCATGGGCTAGACTGATGGGTTGTGAAGATACGAAGACCGAAGACTACACCCGTGTCTGGATGGGACTCTCCTTGGCATGGAAGGCAAGCTTGGCGACTAAATATGTAGATTCCTTTCTTTGTAAATGACCTTGTGTAACCCTAGATCCTCTCGGTATCTATATAAACCAGAGGACTTAGTCCGGAGGACAGGCATTATCATAGCCATACAAGCTAGACCTCTAGAGTTTAGCCATTACGATTTCATGGTAGATAACCTCTTGTAATACTCATATTCATCAAGAACAATCAAGAAGGACGTCAGGTATTACCTCCATAGAGAGGGCCCGAACCTGGGTAAGACATTGTGTCCCCCGTCTCCTGTTACCATCGGCTTTAGACGCACAGTTTGGGACCCCTACCCGAGATCCGCCGGTTTTGACACCGACATTGGTGCTTTCATTGGGACTTCCACTGTGCCATCATCCAGAGGTTTGATCGCTCCTTCAACCATCTACAACGATGCTGCCCAAGGTGGAGTTTTCCTCCCCAGACAGATCTTCATGTTCGGCGGCTTCTCTCTGTGGGCCAATTCGCTTGGCCATCTGGAGCAGATCGAAAGCTACGCCCCTGGCCATCAGGTCAGTTTTGGGAGCTTGAACTACGTTGCGGACATCCTTGGAGACTTGATCTTCACCGGATTCGAGACCGCGGTTGCCACTCCGGTTCACCCTGAGGGACATGACCTAAATCTGTCATTGGACTGCATCCAGGAGACAACTCCCATAACCGCTCTGGCCTTTGATCAAGAGCAGACTGCGCCATCCGAGGACGGGAGGATCTACCCCACCACGGAGGCCACAGATTGCACGGCGCTGGAGCCGCACATAGACTTGCTCTCACACGATACCCGTGCCACCGGAACTCCAAACTTGTTTCTGGCTGTAAGTTCCAAACCATGTGAGCCCGCGGACGTCGAACTAGATCGTTTATCGATCTTCAAATTTAGCGCCGCAGACATCTTCCAGCACTCGCCTTTTGGCGACATACTAAACTTAGTAAAGAACCCGTCCTTGGCGGAGGACTCACAGCCGAACTATATCCCGTCCGAACTAGGGGCTGGAGATGGAGAATTTTGCTCCCCACCCGCCACCCACTTCATAGCCACGGTTGAGGATTTAACCAACAAACTTGATTATGACTCTGAGGACATCGACGGTATGGAGGACGATGCCGGAGAAGAAGAGGCCCAAAACCCGCCGTTCACTGGACGTTGGATGGCCACTTCCTCGTACGATGTATACATGGTGGATGCACCAAAGGAGAACAGCGGCAATGACAAGGAAGATCCAGCTGAGGATAAACCTTCCGAAATACAATGCAAGCGCCAGCGTCAGCGGCGCCGCTCTAAGTCACGCCGCAGTAAAGATAGCAACACCGGCACAGGACAAGTTAACACTCCAGAAGGTGCTAAAGACAACGAAGACCCCATTGAAACAGCTAGTAAACAAGATGAATGGGAATATGGGAAGGTCAGCCTTGATAAACAGGCCACATGTGAAGACTCAGAGGACGGAAGTTATCTTCCACTCTCCGAGGATGAGGTGAGCCTCGGCACCGACGATTTCATCATGCATGCAGAACCTCTTGAGCAGCAGCGCTTCAAGCTCCAGCTAATAACCACTGCCAAGAGCCTGAAAAAGAAGAAGCAGCAGGTCAAGCTGATCAAGATCTTCTCAATGATAAATGGACCGACGTCCTAGCAGCCAATGAACACGGCCTCAAGCGCCCAACCAAAAGCTACCCAATGCGCAAATTGCTACCTCAGTTTGACGAGGAGGCGCCGGAATACATACCACCATCGTACAATTTGGCTGACCGACCACCACGTTGTCGAGACAAAACGGCAACTCACACCGAACACCAGCCCGCCCTGCCTCATCGCACAGATAGGGGTAAATTAGACCACATCCATACATATGACCTCCGGCAAACCTGAACAATAAAGCAGGACATACCAGATCAATCTATGGATCTCGAGGACGTGCCTCGACACGCGACGACGGCCACCTATTCGGACGTGACAAACTTACTCATGCGCGGGCTGAAAACTGCAGACGGACTCCATCAGAGCTACGTCGCGATACGGCCTGATATAGAGGCACCGCACACCCTCATTGCTTCACTGATGAGGTCATGGATCATGAATTCCCAGAAGGGTTTGAACCCGTGAATATATAATCATACGATGGAACCATGGACCCCGCGGTGTGGATCGAAGAATTCATTCTCCACATTCATATGGTCCGCCGTGAAGACCTCCATGCCATCAAATACCTCCATTTAAAACTCAAGGGGCCAGCTCGGCACTGGTTAAACAACCTGCCCGAAAATTCTATTGGTAGCTGGGAGGACTTGGAAGAAGCATTCCTCGACAACTTCCAAGGTACATATGTCCGGCCACCAGACGTCGATGACTTAAGCCACATAGTTCAACAACCTGGAGAGTCCGCCAAGAAATTCTGGACTAGGTTCTTAACTGAAAAGAACCAAATCGTCGATTTTCTGGATGCCGAAGCCCTAGCAGACTTCAAACACAGCATCCGTGACGAATGGCTCGCTCGCCGCCTCAGCCAAGAAAAGCCAAAATCCATGGCGGCCCTCACGGCACTCATGACCTGCTTTTGTGCGGGCGAGGACAGTTGGTTGGCCCATAGAAAAAACAATGCAAACAACGCCGGCACCCCTGAAATTAAAAATAACAAAGACAAGTCTCGATGCAACAGATACAAGCGTCGAAACAACAATGACAACACCGAGGATACGACGGTCAATGCTGGATTTAGTGGCTCCAAGTCCGGTCAGCGGAAGAAGCCGTTCCAAAACAACAATTTAGGCCCATCCAGCTTGGACCGCATACTTGATCGTCCATGCCAGATTAACGGCACCCCGGAAAACCACCCAATCATACAAATAGATATTGCTGGGTTTTTTAACATGCTAGCAAATTAAACAACGAGAACATGGAAAAGGGATCGCAAAGCAAGGACGATGACGAAGAGCCCCGACAACCGAACACAGGTGTACAAAAGAAGTTTCCCCTCTGGTCAAAACGGTGAACATGATATACGCTACCCACATCCCCAAGAGGGAGCGCAAGAGTGCTCTCAAGGATGTCTACGCGATAGAGCCAGTCGCCCCAAAATTCAATCCATGGTCGTCATGCCCGATCACTTTTGATCGCCGGGTTCATCCGACCAGTATCCATCACGGTGGCTCAGCCGCACTGTTCCTAGACGCAATAATTGATGGGTTCCACCTGACTCGTGTCCTTATGGACGGAGGTAGTAGCCTCAATCTGCTTTATCAGGATACAGCGCGAAAAATGGGCATTAACCCATCACGGATCAAGCCCATGAGGACTACCTTCAAAGGGGTCATACCAGGTGTAGAGGCCCGTTATACGGGCTCAATCACACTATAGGTTGTCTTCGGATCTCCGGACAACTTCCGAAGCAAGGAGTTAATCTTCGACATCGTCCCCTTCCGTAGCGGCTATCAAGCACTGCTCGGACGAACCACGCTTGCTCGATTCAATGCAGTACCACACTCTGCTTATCTCAAGCTCAAGATGCCCAGTCCATGCGGCGTCATAACGGTCAACGGAAATACGGAACGCACCCTCCGTATAGAAGAGCACACAGTTGCCTTAGCAGCAGAAGTATAGAGCGGCCTTCTCAAGCAGAACCTTAATTTGGCTCCCGAGCCCACGGACACTGTTAAGAGGGTCCGAACTACTCTACAGCAGGAGAGCCCGGCTCGTCAGGAGCTCGACTAGCAATCCGACCTCCACCTTAGTCCCGATAAAGTGGCGGCATTCGTGCCGCGCGTACATAACTACGCACTCAAAATCCCATGGGCATTGACGGAGGCATAGCTAGCTTGTGGTCCATAGTACGGCTCAACCAACATCGAATACACACATACTTTCACTTTTACTTGTTTCCTTTGCAGGTCTCAACCCCACAGGCCCCATCCGGTGGACTGGTCATCGGTCCTCTTGAAGGGTAAACACACCAAGACGACAAGAAACGCAGACATATGGGGACTTTTTAGGTGATTCCTTTAACAATAACTCTCCCTGTTTTTCAGGGGGCCCACATGCAGCTCTCCCTTGGTTTCGGCATGTCAAATAGCATGTTGCTTATCGCACTACCTGTATCAATGCGCCTTGACGTACTAATTAAATTACAATGAGATCAGTTTGCGGCTGGAGCATTAGGACCCCAGCTTTTTACCTTTGTACCTTTTCTGTTTTCTTTCTCTTTTTCAGCTCCTCGGTGGATAACCCTATCAGGTAGCACCCGTACACTTTGATACATTTGATGTTTGCCAGGGGCTTCATAGTACCCCACATTACGGCAACAAAAGTCCGAACACCTTTTATAAGTGTAGTTCGGCACCCCGAATTTAGCATTATATGCATTGGCTCCGGATCATGTCTTTGGTCAATAGTTCGGTTGCCCGACTCCTGTTCTTGCTACCTTACGTTCCACTATATCGGCTAAGGTAGTAAAGGGAGAACTACTGTGATTGTGCCTTGGTTTATCCAAAGGAGAACCTCAGTAGAGAAAGCCGAAAACTAACTGTCATGATGCGGCGAGAGCTAGTCAGCTGTTCGGATGTTACAAATCATTGGAGATTTCTTCCGCATTACATGAAGGATCAGTACTTCCCAATCCAACACTTATAGCACTCTAGTTCGGATACTAGGGGCTGCACCCATGTTTTTATTATAAAACTCCTATGGCTAAGTGAGGGCATTATATTACACAACATCATTGATTCATGTTACAGGACAGGATAATACGAATATTTCATGGGAATATAAAATCCTTCACACATTGCTCCGCCACAAGGCGGGTCCCTCCAGGACACCATCAAAATATAAGTCGGGACAACGGTGCTCCTTGCCCTCAGGCGACCCCTCGGTCATCAGCTTCTTGGCATCCATCTTCGCCTACTGCATCTTGACACGGGCAAAGGCCATCCGGCCACCTTCAATATAGATCGATCGCTTTATAACCTCAAGCCGTGGGCAGGCACTAACAAGCCGCTTCACAAATCCAAAATAGCTGCTGGGTATCGGCGCGGCTGGCCATAGTCGAACTATCAGGTCCTTCATGGCTAGCTCGGCCGCCTTGTGCAGCTCGACCAGCTATTTCAGCTGGTCACTGAAGGGCACCGGATGTTCTGGTCCAAGATATTGAGACCAGAACAACTTCTCCATACAACTCCCTTCTTAGGCTCGATAGAACTTAGCAGCATCTGATACGCTACGCATCTTGACGGCATCCTAGAGCTCTCGCTGGACCTCGCTGACCCGTGCCTCGTGTTTTTCGCACGCGGGGCGCTCCTTGGTCGCTTTGTCCTCGACCTCACTAACGCCTTCTTGAGGGCCGCCATCTCGGTCATGGCCCCTAATAAAACTCATGACACTTTAGTCAGCATGAAACATTCATCCTTCCTCAATTCACGTGCAGGTCACTGCATACCTCGGCTGTCCTCCAGCTGCTTCCTCATGAGGTTGAGCTCTTCTTCGGCCCGCTCCAGGCTTTGCTTCAGGCCAGAGACCTCCCCAGTATGAGTGGCAGCAGCCAGTAGCGACGCCTGCTTATTCACATAGACATCTTATGTTAGCCTCCTACGAAAATTATTTTGATCCTCTGTTCGCCTTTTTCTTTCCGAACACCGAACAGAGCAATAGGGGCTACTGTCTACACTGTGATATCCTTTGTATACCTCAAAGCCTGTTAAAAGGCTACCTAGGCCTCGGTCAGTCCACTTTTGGCGGACTGAACCTTCTCGATTACTGTGCCCATAAGGACACGGTGGTCATCCACAATGGAAGTGCCTCCCAGCGCTTCCAGCAGATTATCCGGTGCCCCGAATTGGACAGGGATCATCGGTGGAATACGCATACCCCCTTCTTTCGAAGGAGGTTGCGTGCCGGATTCGCGAGCCGCATCGGTCTCCGGAATCAAGTCCGGCTGAGGGCCAGACCGAACACGGCCCTCCTCACCACCAGTCTCCAAGGGGATCTGCTCCCTCTGGTGTCCGGCGATGGAGGCATCGCCATATGGCGCCTCTTGAGCCTCTTCCCGGCCTGGAAAAGTCCTTCGGGACAACACCTCCATGTCGTCCCTGGCCTTCGGGGAGTGAGCGGGGCGGCGGTGACACGCTGGCCATTTCCTTTGAATCTATCGAACCCTCTATCGAGGATCGCAGGGAGCTATCGCAGGCTGGACTGTGATGGCATAATTTAAACGTATCAATATTACAAAATGGAAAGGCCAGACGTTTGGGCATCCATAAGGTTTTTTGTACTTATGAGGTGGCCCGAGGCTTGGTCCGGGGTATTCGCTCCGGACTGCTATCGACATCCCACGCGGAGTTATCCGCAAGGGAGCCCTTCTCCCTCTTGGGCGCCTTCGCCTCCAAATTTGGGGAGGCCCCCCTTTTCTTCCTCCTTGTCGTCGTCTTCGGCGGCCCAAGAGGGAGTCCCGTCTTCGGATGTCACGCCCGAAGCACCTTTTTGGCGAAGGGCACTCTGGACCGCCTTGGCCGTTTTCTTGAACTTCTTCTCCGGCACATCATAAGGCGCCGAAAAGAGCATCTTCATCAGAAGCGGGGTTTCTTGGTCTTCGGGCAGCGGAGCCGGACAGTTAATCTGCCCCGCTATGTCGATCCAGGCCTAAAAAATTGATAGGAAGGCTTAGACTCCTCAAAATATGCCAGTAAGGATATACCTTGAAAACATGAAAGAACTTACCGAATTAGCTTGGAGTTTTAAGATGAGCCCACGATCCTCGGCCGTAGGCAGTGGTGTCTCGCCGGCCTTGAAGAGCACTTTCCAGAGGTCTTCGTGCATCGTGCCGAAGAGCTCTAGCAGCGTCTGGTGCTTGGTCGGATCGAACTCCCACAAATAGCAAGTCCGACGTTGGCACGGAAGGATCCGGTGAATGAGGATAACCTGGATCACGTTGACAAGTTTGATTCTCTTGGTTATCATGTTTTCGACACACGTCTAGAGCCCAGTTAGCTCATTCGAAGAACCCCATGTTAGGCCCTTCTCTTGCCAGGAGGTGAGCCGTAGTGGAGCTTCGGATCAAAATTCAGGGGCCGCCGCCCAGTTGGTGTCGCGCGGCTCGAAGATGTAGAACCACCCCGACTACCACCCCTTCACCATCTCCACAAAGGAGCATTTGGGCCATGTGACATTGGGCATCTTGCCCACCATGGCGCCTCCGCACTCTGCTTGTTGACCTGTCAGCACCTTCGGCTCTACATTGAAGGTCTTCAGCCATAGGCTGAAGTGAGGTGGGATACAGAGAAAGGCCTCGCAAATGACTATAAATGCTGAGATGTTGAGGATAAAGTTGGGGGCTAGATCATGGGAGTCCAGCCCGTAGAAAAACATCAGTCCGCGGACAAACTGGTGGAGAGGGAATCCCAGCCCGCGAATGAAATGTGTGAGAAACACAACCCTCTCCTGGAGCTCCAGGGTAGGGACGATATGTCCCTCGGTCGGGAGACGGTGAATGATCTCCTTGGCTAGGTATCCGGCCTCTCGGAGCTCCTTGATGTATTTCTTCTAAATAGAGGAGGCCATCCACTTGCCACCAGCTCCGAATCCGGACATGGTTGGAGTGCTTTCTCCGACGGGGGAAGCTGGAGTTTGGGCGTTGGAGCTCGAGAATGGATGGGTAGAGGAAGGAGAAGGCAGGGGCGAGTGAGTACAAATCCTTATCCCCTTATAAAGGTCGCGAATGTCAAACGCCTTCCTACTCGCCTTAAAACTCGCCTATTCCCAAGGGCTGTGTAAACGACACGGTTGGGTTACCCACGCCTGTATTGATGAGAATCCCATAATAAGGGGACACGGTCTCTGATTTGACAAGATGTGCCAATGGCAACCGCGTCTCGAAATGTGAAGCGGCAGACGAAAAACGGTTCAAAATTATGACCGGACAGATGTGATGTCATGTTACGAAAAGTTGTCAGCAGATTGGACTCGTGTAAAATTATATTCTCTCTGCGGTTTTGTGTGGTGTTTCTTACAGGTTCGGACACGTCGATACGTCCGAAGACTATTTTGGTGTTCGGAAGGAGGAACCCGCCTTGCAATGCCGAAGACAGTCCTACGCACCAGATACCTTGTCATTGAAGCCAGGTTCAGGGGCTACTTAGGGAGTCCCGGACTAAGGGGTCCTCGGGCGTCCGGCCTGTTAGCCATGGGCCGGACTGCTGGGCTATGAAGACACGAAGACCGAAGACTACAGCCGTGTCTGGATGGGACTCTCCTTGGCGTGGAAGGCAAGCTTGGCAACTAAATATGTAGATTCCTTTCTTTCTAACCGACCTTGTGTAACCCTAGATCCTCCCGGTGTCTATATAAACCAGAGGAATTAGTCCGTAGGACAAGCATTATCATAGCCATACAAGCTAGATCCTAGAGTTTATCCGTTACGATCTCGTGGTAGATCAACTCTTGTAATACTCATATTCATCAAGATCAATCAAGTAGGACATAAGGTATTACCTCCATAGAGAGGGCTCGAACCTGGGTAAAACATTGTGTCTCCTGTCTCATGTTACCATCGACCTTAGAAGCATAGTTCGGGACCCCCTACCCGAGATCCACCAGTTTTGACACCGACAGTCAAGACTTTATTTAGTGATACATCCACTATTTTGGAAGAGGTTTCAATTGACTATGACAATAAGGTTGCTACCTATGATGATTATTATGATGACATGTATGCCACAAAGATTAATAAATCTTCTATGCTTGTGCATCATGAAAAGAGTGTTTTATGTGATAGCTATATTGTTGGATTCATTCATGATGCTATTGAAGATTATTATGAGAAAGGAACTTATGCTCTTACGTATCTCAATAATATCAAGTTTCTTCTCTATGTGTTGATTGTTTTAAAGTTGCACTTGTGTTGCCTTTCGATGCTAGTTGATTCTTGTTCCCATAAGTTGTTTGCTCACAAAATCCCTATGCATAGGAAGTGGGTTAGACCTACATGTGCTAGTCATATGCTTCATGATGCTCTCTTTACATTTCAATTCTTATCTTTTATGCAAGCATCATTGAAATCATCATGCCTAGCTTAAAAGGCATAAAAGAAAAGCGATTGTTGGGAGACAACCCAACACTTTTACCTACTTTTTTTGTGTGTTCACATGATTATGCTACTGTATTAATCATGTTTTGTTGCTTTTGTTTCAATAAAGTGCCAAGTAAAGCTTTTATGATCTTGTTGGGTGATAGTTACTTTGATCTTGCTGGAAAAACAGAAACTTTTGCGCTCACGAACATAATTCTAGTTTTTAACAGAAGAGTGCATTTGGGTTGATTCTTTTTGCAGAAGATTAATATAAAAATTTCTCACGTGGTCCTAAGTGTTCAGAATTTTTGGAGTTGTATAAATATGGTTTGAGTACAGATTACTACAGACTGTTATGTTTTTGACAGATTCTGTTTTCAATGCATAATTTGCTTGTTTTCTAGTTTCCATGGCTTATATTGCTCAATATAAATTGTGGAAATGATATGCTACAGTAGGCATTGTGTGAGAACAATTACTAATCTTGTATTGAACAGTACCAAAAGTGGAGTGGTTTGCTCTTTATCATACTAACCTATCTCACAAAGTTCCGTTAAGTTTTTTGTGATTGAAGTTTTCAAGTTTTGGGTGAGATGTCGATATGAGGAGAATAAGGAGTGAAAATACCCTAAGCTTGGGATGCCCAAGTCACCCCAAGTTAATATCCAAGGAATATCTAAGCAACTAAGCTTGGGGATGCCCCGGAAGGCATCCCCTATTTCGTCTCCAACAATATCGGTAACCTTACTTAGAGCTATGTTTTCATTCGTCACATGATATGTGTTTCTCTTGGAGGGTCAATTTATTTCTTAGGATTTTATTCCTGTTATTTATAATAACGTTTTGCATCTTTTATTTCAATAAAAGTGGCAATGATAGCCTTTGCCATGCTTATTTTGTAAGTATACATGTTGCTGTTTGAAAACAGAAAGTTTACCGCTGTTGCAAAAATTCCCTAGAAATGTCAGAATGTGATAAAATGTTAAATTTTTTTGAAAAATGTCATGTGATAAATTTTCTACAGTGTGGTAAATTTTCATAATGTTTGAAGTTGAATAATTATTGATACTCTTGCATTCTTTACAGACTGTACTATTTTGGCAGATTGTTGTTATGTTTGCATTGTTTGCATATGTTTCTTGTTTAATGATTCTATTTGCGGATAGGAGTATTAAATATGCAGAGGCGTTGAGTATGAAATGTTGAATAATAATTTTAGTGATCTGCTACAGTAGAGAATGATAAGGTTTTTGCATTGGTTTATACTAACTTATCTCACGAGTTCTTGTTGAGTTTTGTGTGGATCAAGCTTTTGAGATTTAGGAAAACCGTGATATGAGAAGAATTAAGGAGACACAAAAGCTAAAGCTTGGGGATGCCCAAGGCATCCCAAGTTAATATTTCAAGAAGTCTCGAGCATCTAAGCTTGGAGATGCCCCGGTAGGCATCCCACCTTTCTTCTTCAACAATTATCGGTTAGTATCGGTTGAGCCTAAGTTTTTGCTTCTTCACATGATGCGTGCTATCCTTGGATTGTCATTTTATTTTCATTTTGCTTGCTTTTTAATAAAGTAATTAGATCTGGAAGTTTTTAAATAAAATAGAGTCCTCAAATAATTTCCAGGGAGGCCAAGTAAGCGGCATTCCCATCCCATCAACAAAGCTCTTTTCTATGTCATTTACTCTTGTGCTTCAGTTATATCCTATGAGTAATTGTTGGATAAATTGAATGTCATGAAGTTGAAATCATATCACGCCTAGTGGTAGCTTCACATTGGGTTTAGAAAGTGAAATCTTTTGAGGCTTGACAATCACAATATTGGTCATACAAGCAATTCACGAATAATAAGTACAAGGAAGGGAACTTTCACATATAAATACACTATCATGGAAATCTTTTGTGATTGTGAGCCCCCAGCAAAATATTATATGCCAAAATTGTTGACGTTGGACAAGGAAGACAATGTAATGATTTATGTTTGTTCATATTCACATAGAAGTTATATTGTCATAGATCCTTCAACATGTGGTTCTTGCCCCCCATCTTTGCTAGCCAAAAATTCAGCACCAAGTAGAGATACTACTTGTGCATCCAAAAACCCTTAAACCCAAATCTTATTTTCAAGAGTCCACCATACCTACCTATATGTGGTATTCTTTTGCCATTCTAAGCAAATTTGTATGTGCCATCTCTAATTTTCAAAATAAATTTCTCTTTTTTGTGCTCGTACTGCTCGTGAGGCAGTGAGGTGTGGCCAATATTTTCCATGCTAGATGTGTTATTCTCACGATGCGTGTTTATTCACTTGTTATTGCACAAGAGTAAGGCAAAGGTATTAGGGATGCCCGGTCCTGAAATAAAAAATGAATTTACTTTATGTTGTCAAACAATAAATTCCTTTGAAAGTGTTGGTATGGAGGGCACCCGTGGATACGGTTAGCCATGGAAAGTGAAAGTACGGTGGAAAAAAGGAATAAACTTTATTTTCTATTTGGGAACAGCCTATGATATATCTAGCATGGAAAGTGTTGGGAGATCTAAGTCATTTTCGTTGGTGGGAAAAGTATGCCTCTCAAAATGTTTTTATCTCTCATTTTTCGCTTTGAGCTCTGGCACATCTACAAATCCGTACTTCCCTCTGCGAAGGGCCTATCTTTTACTTTTCAGTATTTACTTTTATGCAAAGAGTCAAAGTTTTTCTCTCCATTCCTTTTTTATTTTTCTCTTTTGGCAAGCATAATGTGGTGAGGAAAGACCTAGGCACATATGTCTAGTTGAATATGGGTAGCATGAGTTATTATTGTTGACATCACCCTTGAGGTGAATACGTTGGGAGGCGAAATTAAAAGCCCCTATCTTTCGATGTGTACGGTTGAAACGTTTTGCTCATGTGTACAAGGTGTGTGTTAGCAATCATAGAAGACCATATGATGGTTCAGTATGTGGATCTCTTACTTGAACTCTGTTGAATAAGTTGAATTGCAATTGCTTGGTGACTAAGAACAAAGGTTGTTGAGTTTCAACAGAATTCATTGTTTGAGCCTTAACATGTGAATTGGTTTCCACTATAACATGAGAAGTTTCATAAGAAAGAATTGTTGTTATGATGCCAGGAAAAAATGATTGAAATTATCATTGATCAAACTTGTGCACTTTATTAGCATTCACACATCATAAATTATTTGTTCTATCATTTACCTACTCGAGGATGAATAGGAATTAAGCCTGGGGATGCTGATACGTCTCCAACGTATCTATAATTTATGAAGTATTCATGCCAATATATTATCATTCTTGGATGTTTCACAATCATTTTATAGCAACTTTATATCATTTTTTGGGACTAACCTATTGACCCAGTGCCCAGTGCCAGTTGCTGTGTTTGCTTGTTTTTTACATCGTAGGAAATCAATATCAAATAGAGTCCAAACAGCGCGAAACTTTACGGAGATTTTTTTGGACCAGAAGGAACCCAATGGGCGAGAGCTGCACCTGGGGGGTGCCCCGAGGGGGGCACAACCCACCAGGGCACGACAGGGGCCCCTGGCATGCCTAGGTGGGTTGTGCCCACCTCGGTGGCCTCCCTCATCCCCTCTTTGCACTATAAATTCCCAAATATTCCGAAACCCTTCGGGGTTAACCTAGATCAGATGTTTCGCCGCTGCAGGGCTCCGTAGCCACCCAAAACCAATCTAGACGCGTTCCGGCACCCTGCCGGAGGGGGAATCATCTCCGGTGGCCATCTTCATCATCCCAGCGGCCACCACGATGAGGAGGGAGTAGTCCACCCTCGGGTTGAGAGTTTGTACCGGTAGCTATGTGTTTAATCTCTCTCTCTCTCTTGATCTATATCATGGGCTTTGTTAATATATATGGATCATATGATGTTTCTCCCCTCTATACTCTTGTTGTGATGAATTGAATCTTTACCCTTTTAAGTTTTGTCTTGTCGGATTGAATATTCAGAGATGAGAACACATGATATATGTCTTGCAGTATGAATACTTGAGGTGACAATTGGGGTATCTTATTGATTCCCGTGATATATGTTATGGCATTCAACTCACAGATCCCCGCGGTGATATTTGGGTAATCTATGCATAGGGGTTGATGCATATTTTTATTATCTTTTCTCTGATGAAAACTTTGGGGTCTCCTTGTAGTTCTTTGTGTGCATTGAGTATTATGAATATGAATTTGCTTTGTTGTTATTCTAGTACGAACTCTAGGATAGATCAAACAGAAATCATAGCTTTGTGTTCTTTTCGTACGGACTCTTGAATAGATCTAACGGAAAGAATAGCTTTGAGGAGGTTTCGTACGCTACAAACAATTCCAATGTTTTATTCTCCGCTAATAGGAACTCGGGAGTGATTCTTTATTGCACTTTGATGGATGATCATATGATCCAACTATGTTAGCACTGTTGAGAGATTGCACTAGCGAAAGTATGGACCCTAGGCCTTGTTTTTAAGCATTGAAATACCATTTTTCTACCCGTTTACTATTTGCTACATTGCTGTTTTATTTATTCAGATTATAAAAATATATTTCTACCATACATATTACACTTTTATCATCATCTCTTCGCCTAACTAGTGCACCTATACAATTTGCCATTGTATTGGGTGTGTTGGGGACTCAAGAAATTTCTTGTATTTGGTTGCAGGGTCATTTGAGCGAGACCATCTTCATCCTACACCTCTCACGGATTGATAAACCTTAGGTCATCCACATGAGGGAAAATTTCTACTGTCCTACAAAACTCTGCGCTTGGAGGCCCAACACGTGTCTACAAGAATAAAGTTGCGTAGTAGACATTAGGAGACACCAAGAGCGGGTCCTCTGATTCGAGAATTTCAGGAGTCGAAGATGACTCACCAATTTTCCTTGTCTTCACCTTGGACCTGCAGTCACATGAACATACACTACTGCAGGATGCTGCTAATGCGACACTACGATCAGAGACCCTTCGAATAAACTATGTGCGATGCAATAATCGCAAACGATGGTGTATGCAAACCGTCAAAAAAGGTGAAAACATTTGCGATAGAGGATGCATCAAATGCAGTTCAAATTTTAGTTGCGTGTGCAATGAAGGGCATATGGTTCAGTTCAATTAACTGTTTGCGATGAGGAGGAACAAAAGAAACAGGCAGACAGATGAAGGCGTGTGCGATACACAGCATACAGTTCACTCAGATGAATTGTTTGTGATTAGGCAACACAAAAGAAACGGATAGCCAGATGAAGGTGTGTGCGATATACAGCATACGGTTCACTCGGATGAACTGTTCGTGATTAGGCAACACAAAAGAAACGGTCAGCCAGATCAAGGTGTGTGTGATTGAGGGCATACGCTTCAGAAGGATTAACTGTTTGCGATTAGGCAACAGAACAGAAACGAGTAAGCCAGATCAAAGTGTCTGCGATTGATGGCATACACTTCACATGGATGAACTATTTGCGATTAGCCGCAACAAATTAAAACACTTAGATAGGTCAAAGTGTGTGCGCTAGACGGGCACAACCATTCTAATTAAAAGAAGCGTGCGCAATGGTATAACGAGCGCGCACAGTTGTTGGAACAAGATGTGTGCTGACATTGCCTATTTGCGGTACACCCTATGGTGCAAACGCCATGTACGCAGCCGAGAAGGCGTACGTGCCCACATTACGCCATCCGAGAATAGTGCTGCACTTATAACCGTCAGTAAATTTTGAGCATGCGTCCCATCACATTCCAAATTGCAAACATGTTCACACCGATCAAAACCTAAATGGTTTCCCACTTAGGAGCGTATTACTACGCGGTTATAAATACTACTACTCCAAGATGCCTGCACATTCCTCCTCAACTCCTCATCCACAAAAACTCAAAAACAAACAAGTCATTAATCATCGTTCCCTTGCGTGCGCCATGGCCAGCGTGAGTTCTGGGTGGAGAGATTGCCACCACTGAGAGGCGAGCCTGGAAGAGGGAGCACGAGAGATGTCTCGCCTCGCCGTGATAGCAACCAGCATGTCCCACCGCATGGCTGTAGCAGTAGAGAGGTCCCGCCATGCCGCCAAAGCAACAAGGAGGACCCTCCGCGCTGTCGATGCAACAGACTGGTCTGGCCGTGCCGTAGAAGAAGAAGAAATGTCACGTGGTGCCACGAATGCAATAGAGATGTCCTCCCTTGCCGTGGCAGCATGGGAAAATGCCTCGTGGGCAGGCGAGGACTCTTACAGGCGCATGCGTGCCCTCGTCCTTTGGCAGATGGATCAGATCTCCAGGTGGGCGAGGTTCCAGGATGACCTGCAAGCCTCGTTTAAACAGTCTACCAATGTCATCCGGCAACTAAATGAGAGCAATGCGAAGCTTCGGGCCGAGCGCGACCTGCTAAGGGTGAAGATCGTCAGAAGTGCGGAGCAGTAGGAGCTGACCACTGCCTTGTCCGAGAAACTTATGGACGAGAATGCCATGTTGCGCATGAGGACAAGAAAGAGCTTGTCGCCGCCCGTCGCAGAGACTAGTTGTCTTCCTTCTTCTTTTGCCCTTGTGTATATCGGGTGTTGCCGCATGTGTCTTTTTTTAATTATGTTTATAAATATGTAAGACAATTATTATCCAATGTCATTGTCCTTATATATATTCATCATGCTTGCTATAAGTCGTAGTCGATGCTCTATAGGTCCATCGGATCTTACATCAAGATCTATGCAAAACATTCTTTTCAGTTTTTCATCTTTCTCTCTTAAATCTCAGTTCAGTGAGACATATAGCCACGTCGTAGAATAGGTGCTCGGGCGCCATTAATGGAGACGTTGGGAGGGAGGTGTGCGGCCGATAGCGGTCAAAAGGACTTCCTTTTGATGAGCACGCGCAGGGGTCTGATCACACGCCTCCCGCACTCAAATAGCTACCCCGCACGGCACCTCCTAGCCAATAAAAAAGGGGACGCGTGGCCACATGTAATTGGTAAGTCGAACACCCACGGTTTCAATAATGCGCATGTTTCTGATTTGTAACGTGACAACACTTGTTCCAAAATGACTTTGTTGATTGTTAATGTGTGCGCCTTTGCAAATCAGACAGAAAAATTACCACAACATGTTGGTGCCATGTCATGAGACCATGCCAAGTTTAATGATTTTCAGGCGTGTTTTGGAATTACAGGAATTAAAAAACCAAGTTTCTCAATCTTTCCGGCTGAGCCACGATGCCTAGATGTTTGAATTTCACTCCCATCTCTTGCATGGGACCTAGAAATTTACCCAAGGACACACATGTTATTTTTCAAACAACTTTGGTGCACTGGAGCCTGTGCTTGTAGTTAAAATTTGAATTATGCACATTAAATGCCCAGAAACTCAATTAATGTATAAAAAGGCCAAACAAACCCGGAATAATTCCAAAAATTTAGCACGGTACTTCTATTTGGTCTAATCAGGCTGTGTAAAAAATTAAGGCGGGAGAAGGCAATGTATGTATCTCGTTTCGCACAAGGAGGTGACATGTTCCCTCTCGGAACCACGAGCCTTCTTGAGGGAAGCTCCGGTTTGCAAGAAGCTTACACCAAAGATTATCCCAATTCAGCCAAAAAAATTACCGCAGCATGTTGGTGCCATGTCATGACACCATGCCAAGTTTCATGATTTTCATGCGTGTTTTGGAATTACAGGAATTAAAAAAACAAGTTTCTCAATCTTTCCAGCCGAGCCACGATGCCCAGATGTTTGAATTTCACTCTAATCCCTTGCATGGGACCAGGAAATCCACCCAAGGACACACATGTGATTTTTCAACCAACTTTGGTGTAATAGAGCCTGTGCTTGTAGTTCAAATTTGAATTATGTACATTAAATGCCCAGAAACTCAATTAATGTAGAAAAGGCGAAATGAGCCCAGAATTATTCAAGAAGTTGGCATGGTACTTCCATTTTGTCTAATCTGGCTATGTAAAAAAATTTAAGGCGGGAGAAGGCAGTGTACGTATGTCGTTTCGCACACGGAGGTGACACGTTCCCTCTCGGAACCACGAGCCTTCTTGAGGTAAGCTATGGTTTGCAAGAAGCCTACACCAAAGCTTGTCCCAATTTGGCCCAAAAAAATACCGCAGCATGTTGGTCCCATGTCATGAGACCATGCCAATTTCATGATTTTCAGGCGTGTTTTGGAATTATAGGAATTAAAAACCCAAGTTTCTCAATCTTTCTGGACGAGCCACGACGCCCAGATGTTTGAATTTCAGTCCCATCTCTTGCATGGGACCTAGAAATTCACCCAAGGACATAAATGTGATTTTTCAACCAACTTTGGTGCACTGGAGCCTGTGCTTGTAGTTCAAATTTGAATTACGCACATTAAATGCCCAGAAACTCAATTAATGTATAAAAAGGCCAAACGAACACGGAATAATTCCAAAATTTAGCACGGTACTTCTATTTGGTCTAATCTGCCTATGTAAAAAAATCAATGCGGGAGAAGGTAGTGTACGTATGTCGTTTCGCACACGGAGGTGACACGTTCCCTCTCAGAACCAGGAGCCTTCTTGAGGGAAGCTCCGGTTTGCAAGAAGCTTACATCAAAGCTTGTCCCAATTTGGCCAAAAAAATTACTGCAGCATGTTGGTGCCATGTCATGACACCATGCCAAGTTTCATGATTTTCAGCCGTGTTTTGGATTTACGGGAATTAAAAAACCAAGTATCTCAATCATTCCGGCTGAGCCACGACACCTAGATGTTTGAATTTTATTCCAGTTTCTTGCATGGGACCTATAAAATCACCCAAAGACACACATGTGATTTTTTAGCAAACTTTGGTGCATTGGAGCATGTGCTTGTAATTCAAATTTCAATTATGCACATTAAATGCCTAGAAACTCAATTAATGCATAAAAATCCAAATGAACCCATGTACTCACATTAGTCATAAAGAACTCATACACTTATTGCAAAAGTTTATTAGCCCTGGAAGCAAAGTTCTACTACGCATGCCCCTAGGGGGATAGATTGGTAGGAAAAGACCATCGCTCGTCCCCGACTACCACTCATAAGGAAGACAATCAATAATAAATCATGCTCAAACTTCGTAGCATAATGAGAGACTACATGCTTCAGGAATAACAAACCTTAACACCAATATTCTTGCAAACCACAACCGTTTACTAGTACCTCCCACATATTCCATCTCTATATCGCAAAACTATTGCAAGGAATCAAACATATCATATTCAGTGATCCATAAGTTTTATGTAGGATTTTATGACTAACCATGTAATTGACCAATTCCTGTTGACTCTCTCAATAGATATAAGTGAAGCATGAGAGTTTAATTCTTTTTACAAAAGGTCATGCTCTAATAAATATAATGAAGCAAAAGAGCATTCTACAAATAACGGTTTTCTATGTGAAGAGAAACAGGCAATCTAAACTTCAAATGATATAAGTGAAGCACATGAAGCATTCTATAAAGCCACACTCAAATGATATAACTGAAGTGCAATGAGCATTCTATAAATCAACCATGGACTATCTCATACCAGCATGGTGCATAAAAGAAAAATTAAAAATAAATACAAAGGACGCTCCAAGATTTGCACATATCACATGAACGAAACAAAGATGAAAACATACTGATACTTGTTAAAGAAAGATGGGATGCCTTCCGGGGAATCCCCAAGCTTAGATGCTTGAGTCTTCTTGAATATTTACTTGGGGTGCCTTGGGCATCCCCAATCTTGTTCTCTTGCCTCTCCTCCTTCTCCTCACATGGAGACCACCTCGATCTTTGATCACTTCATCCACACAAAACTCAATAGAAAGCTCGGTAAGATCCGTTAGTATAATAAAGCAAATCACTACTCTAAGTACTGTTGCAAACCAATTCATATTTTGTTTTTTCATTGTAGCTATTGTAATATAACTTCTCCATGGCTTATACCACCGATAAAAATCGATAGTTTCATCAAAACAAGTAAAACAATGCATCAAAAATAGACTATGTCTTAAACAGGACAGTCTGTAGTAATCTGAAAATTCACCATACTTCTGGTACTCCAAAAATTCTGAATAATTAGTAAAAATAAAAAATTGTATAGAAAGATTTGGCAAAAAGTTTCATAAGCTTTTGACTTTCCAGTAAAAAATGTAAAATCACGTCCTACAGCCAAAGTTTCTGTTTCTGCACCGCACATACCAACAAGCAATCTAATCATCCTAAAGGCAAATCTTGGCACATTATTTTTATAATACAATGGAATTGTACAAGGAGATAATTATATTTGTTGAAATTTTCTGCAATTCAAGATTCACAAAGTTTCCATCAGCATGAACAAAGTTGAAGGCATGCTCCTGCTTCCGCGGTGCTCGTCTATCTCACTCTCACTATTCTTTTTGTGAAGTTTCAAGTTCCCCTCTATATTTTTTGTTTTTAAACTTTATAAAAGCACTCAACAGAAATAAATGACTCTCTAAAACTTCCGGGTTTTCTCCCTAGCATAGCTTTCTTTAAAACTATTAAGCTAGGCATAAGGTGCTCAAGTAATGGATCCACCCGTATCCCAAGGTATATCAAAGCCAATTTTAATTAACAATGATTTGGAATTTAGTAGTGAGCACAAAGAAACATATATCATGCAATGATGAAGTCTAACTCTCTTCCTATGCATCGGCATGTCATACAAGAACAATTCATGCACCTCAAGTAAAGACCAATACAAAGCATAAGTAGTTTCTTGCAATTTTGTCGTGTTGGAAACAGAGAGAGGTGGAGATATAGTTCCTCTCTCCTAATAATCGCAAGTAGGAGCAGAAAGCACATGCATATTATATTCATCAAAATCATCATGTGCAATGGTAAAAGACAACCCATCAATATAATCCTTAATAAGTGCAAACTTCTCTGATATAGTGTAGTTTGGAGAACTGAAAAAAATAATAGGACTATCATGTTTGGGTACAATAGCAAAATTTTCATTCTTAAGGAACTATAGCAAGTTCATCTCTATAAGCATAATTCATATTGGCATCATGGGCACAAGCATAGCAAGTATCAAGTTCATCAAAAAGCGATATTTCAAAACAATCCAAGGGATCATCACAATTATCATAGCATTCATCCTTCGATAAGAACGAAGGGAGATTAAACAATGTATGAGTTGAAGAGTTACTCTCATTAGAAGGTGGGCACGGGTAGCTAATCCGCTCTTCCTCCTTTTGTTCTTCGCTCTCCTCATCATCCTTTTCATCCAATGAGCTCATAGTTTCATCAATTCCTTCTTCCATAGACTCCTGCAAAATATTAGTCTCTTCTCAGACAGCGAAAATTTTCTCAATAAATTCATCAATATCGGAATTATATTTATAATTATCATAGCAATATTTAAGGATAGAAAAAATTTCAGGTCTATAAACTGAATCATCAAAATCTTCAAACTTTTCAAACAAAGATTCAATTTCATAAGCACCCTTAAAAGCAACAAATTCTTCTATTCGTTCCACATCATAGTAATGATATATACCATTAGCATAAGAAGCCAAGGTTTCATTATCATTAAATTTGCATGAAAAGGGAAGGTGTGGAGCATTCATCCTAGAGCAACAAGAATAATCATATCTCCAGCATAGCTCCCGAGCATACCAATGTAGCATATAAATTTGATCCCATAAAAGTTTCCCTTTTTGTGTCAAGCGATAATCCCTAAAGTATTCACGTTGATCCAACATTACTCCCATTATTAAGTTGAATGGGGTTTTCTCAGGATTATCAAAGTAGTGTATAAATGTTTTTCACATAACAAGCATCAAGGGTTTTAGGAGGTTCCACATCTCCATGAGTAGCAAGTACCACTAATTTTTTTGGTGTTTCATGTTCCATATTCATAAAAACTAGGAATAAATTGCAATAAAAACTACGTAGTGATAAAGCAAACAAGCACACACGAGAATATTCACCCTATGCTATTGCTCCGCGGCAACAGCGCTAGAAAAAGGTCTTGATAACCCACAAGTATAGGGGATCGTTTGTAGCCTTCTTCAATAAATAAGAGCATCGAACCCAACGAGGAGCTAAGGGCAGAACAAATATTCCCTCAAGTTCTATCGACCACCGATACAACTCTACGCACAATTGAAGTTTGCTTTACCTAAAACAAGTATGAAACTATTTTGCGAAAATAAAACTACGAGTACTTTGCGACAATAAAACTAGGAATAAATTGCAATAAAATTGGATAGCTTTTGTCAACAAGAAAGTCATTTGTCCCTAGGCAATCAATAATAAGTATCGGTAATCATTCTCGTAATTTTATATGAGGGAAAGGCGTGAGCTAACATACTTTCTCTGCTTGGATCATATGTACTTTTGATTGGAACCCTAGCAAGCATCCGCAACAACTAAAGATCATAAAGGTTGTGAAACCCAGCCATAGCATTAAGTAACAAGTCCTATTTACTCCCATACGCCATAAACCACTTATCCGCGTTTAGGCTGCTGTCATCCCCACAACACTGACAATAAGCAAACCATGAACATATTGCAACACCATTCAGTGGGGGCCCCTCACATTTGCATGAGATGGAGAGCACTGTAGGATAAAACCATAAATAAAATATACAATCATATCAACCAAGATCGCGATTAACCCACAGTACAAAATGGATCTACTCAAACATCATAGGATAACCATAGATCATTGGGAAATAATATATGGATTTGAGCACCATGTTTAAGTAGAGATTACAGCAGGGAGAAGAGGTGTTACACCGCCGCATAGAGGGGGAGAGAGTTGGTGTTGACGGTAGCAAGATTGTTGATGAAGACCGCCGTCACGATCCTAGCCCCGGTGGCTCTCTGGCGCCACCGGGAGAGAGGGGGAGAGAGTCCGCCCTCCTTCTTCTTCTTAATTGCCCCCCCCCCAAGATGGAAGGAGAGTCCCCCACTGGTCCATGACCTCCATGGCGATGGAGGGTGGGAGCCCCTTCGAGATTGGATCTCCCTCTCTGCTCTCTTCTGTTTCGCGTTTCCCAGAACTGGCCAAAAACCGTTTCTTATATTTCGGGAGATCCGTAACTCCGACTGCAATGAGATTTTAACACGATTTTTTGGATATAAGGTTCCTTGTGCCCGAAGTAGAGCTCCAACCGACATTCGAGGAGGGCACAACATACCACCACACACCTGAAAGTGCGTTATATCGACTAGAGGGGGGGGGTGAATAGGCGATTTTTATGAAATTCTTCACTGAGGAATTTGCCGGTGAGGAAATTCCTTAGCGAAGAACTACTAGCAGCTGAATGAGTACTCAAAAGTAAACATAACAGAATACAAGCATAGTCATCATGATGAAATGAAGACAGGTACAGAGTACAGAAGCGTAAGCACATGATAACACAAGATGAAGACAAACATACTGAAGAAATTGAACTGAGGAAATTGAGAAAGTCTTCAAACACATATATGAACAAGCACACAACACAATTATGAGGAAATGGAAGAGTTGAGGAAATAGAACCAGTAAGCTTGGTGAAGACAATGATTTGGTAGACCAGTTCCAACTGCTGTCTCAGTTGTACATCTGGTTGGAGCGGCTGAGTATCTAAACTCGAGGACACACAGTCCCGAACACCCAGTCCTGAACAGGCAGCTTAGGACACCTAGTCTTCACCGTATTCTCCTTGAACTAAGGTCACATAGACCTCGTCCAATCACTCGTGGTAAGTCTTCAGGCGACTTCCAAACCTTCACAAACTCAGTCACTTGGCGATCCACAATTCCTCTTGGATGCACTAGACCATGACGCCTAACCGTCTGGAAGAAGCATAGTCTTCAAAGGTAACAAGCGTCGGATCCACGCAGGATTAATATCTTCAGTGATGCTCAATCATTTAGGGTTTGTAGGTGTTTGGGTTTTGGGTTTTTCCTCACTTGATGATTTTCGCTCAAAGTCCTCAAAGGAATGGTTGCTCTCAAATGACAAGTGTCAGTGTCTCTCGGAGCAGCCAACCAACTAGTGGTTGTAGGGGGCGGCTATTTATATCCTAGGGAGCAGCCCGACATGATAAGACATAAATGCCCTTCAATGATATGACCGTTTGGTGGATAGATATTTTGGGACAGCTGGCGCATAGCACAACAACGGTCGAAATTTTGAGTAGAAAAATCCTCAGGGCTATCATGTTCCTCACTGTGTAGGCAATCCGCACTGGCGAATTCCTAGCTCCTCAGTCAGGACAAATTCCTCAAAGACCAGAAGAACTTCGTCTCTGTCACTAAAGAAATTGACTGAACTGTATGAGATTTCCAATGGCTTCACTCGAAGGGATTGGTAGGTGTAGGATTTTGAGTTGAGCATCACATGGAAATTTTTCCTTAGTATTTCCTCGACCCCCTTTAACAGTACGGTGTTTCCTATGACTCAAGAAAGAGAAAATGAAAGTACAAAAACAAAAGGCTTCATGCTTCATGTTCCTCGAATGAATACCAAGTCTTCAAGGTCACACAAATTTCTTCACTTTCAAAGTCTTGAGTAAGTCTTTAGTGATCCAAAGTCTTCAGCCGAAGAACTTCATTTTTAGGGGTCGACTTTCTCTGTAAATATCAAACTCCTCATAGACTTATAGACCTGTGTACACTCACAAATGCATTAGTCCCTTAACCTATAAGTCTTCAATACACCAAATTCACTAAGGGGCTCTAGATGCACTTACAATCTCCCCCTTTTTGGTGATTGATGACAATATAGGTTAAGTTTTCAATGGGGATAAACATATGAAGTGTAACTACTAATATTGAGGAATTTGATTGCAAGATATAGAAGAACTCCCCCTAAAGATGTGCATAGTGAGGAATTTGCTTTTGAAGCAATGCACACTTGAAGAGTTGAATCATGGAGATCTCCCCCTATATCTTGTAATTCATACACGCATTTGACATATAACAATAAAGAATTCGAAATGCATGATGAAATATGGTGACTTCTGTAATTCAGCATGCATGCAATAATATTTAACAAGGAATAAGCATGCAGAAAAACTTCTCAAAAGTATCAGAGCACCATCGGGTTTAAGTTTACAACTCGATCCAATAAAGTCTCAGAAGAACGAGTGTTGTAACTTAACAAGAAAACGCCCATATAGAAAGACCCGCTTTAAGACTAACTCAAAATTCTCCCCCTTTGTCATCAAATGACCAAAAGAATCGAATATGAGGACTAACGCCCCTGAAGAATATCAAGTTGATGAAGGAGCGCCAGCGTTGTTGGGGTCGTTTGTCGTAGTGGGGCCTGCCGCAGTGTCGTCCAAGTCTTCATTTTCATCGGTGTCGCGTGATGAATAAAATGAGCTGGCCACCAGAGAAGGAACCTTGACCTTCTTGAATTTCTTCGGTGGAGGTGAAGACCAGTCAAAATCTTCTTTGAGACCCATTTTCTTCAGATCTTCTTCACCATACAGATGTGACAGGATTGCCCAGGTGCGACCGAAGACTTGATGGAGGTAGTAGTGGTTTTTCTTCACTGCATTGTGTGTGGCAGTCATGTTGTGAAGAAGTGAACCAAACTGACACTTAACCCATTTGTGATTTCGATCCACCTTCTGGTGAAGACTAAGCAGAAGTCCACGGTCAGTCATCACGCGCGGAGCAGTGGCTTGAGGAGTGGACTTGGGTGCATTGGCAGACTCATGTGTGGCAGAGTCATCATTGGTGGAATAAGATGCAACTTTGAGAAACTGACCATCCAATGGACGAATGCCTTCATCTATTACAGCTGGTGCCATGCCCTTTCCATCAACTGAGGAATATGTCTGCTTGAGGACTTCAACTGTGGGCAAGTAGCTGAGGTGATTCTGGAAATCAGCTTTGTAGTTGAGTGAAGACCTTGTCCTGAGGAATCTCATAATCCAAGGTGCATAAGGCTTCAGCTTAAACAGAGATAGTGCAACATTTTCCATAGTCCTCATGAAGAAATCGTGATAATTGACAAGAATGCCATGAACGATGTTGAATACCAGATTCTTCATGATGCCAACAATTTCCTCATCAGATGAGTCGTGGCCTTTGATAGGACTGATTGTCCTCGTAAGAATACGATAGATAGTTCTGGGCACGTACAAAAATTCCTTCATGCGGAATTTGGTTCTTGGTGCTTGACCTGGCTTCAAAGGTTTCATCAGCACCTGCATGTAATGATGTGTGAGCTCAGGTTCACTGTAGATGCAGCGAGCTTCTTCAAGGGGAGGACTGAGTGGTAGATCACGAAGCAATTCAGAGGTTGGTGCAGTGTAGTGAGTGTTTTCAGACATCCAGTCCAGCACCCATGAATTCACATCTTCAGCATCTCCGGTGATGTGCAGCGTTGCATAGAATTGAAGAATCAGTTCTTCATTCCAATCGCAGATGTCAGAGCAAAAGTTTAGCAGTCCAGCATCGTGAAGAACACTGAGGAATGGTGCGAAGCACGACAGAGATTCCATATCCATGTGAGGAATATGCTCATGGTAGAAGATCTTCTCCTTGTTGAACAGCACTAAGGAATATAAATTGGCTTGACTAGCAGTCCAGAAAAGCCTCTTCCTAATGCGAGCAGAGTTATATGGGTTGTAATCTTCGAAGAATACATGCTCGCCGAAGAAATCATCAGCCTTGAACTTTTGCTTGCGTGAGAATGGATCCTTTGGCTTCGGCAGAGGAGTGTCAGTGAGTTGCATCACGACCTTAGGAATCTCAATCGCAGGTTCTTCAGGCTGAGGAATTTCTAGTTCCTCCTCAGTGGCAGTCTGCGTTGTTGGTTGTTCAGCAGCAGCAGTTTCTTCAGTGCTGGTGGCTGTAATTTCCTCATGGACAGATGCAGTGGGATGAGTTTCTTCAGAGCCCATTTGTACAGTTTGTGTGGGGGACTGAGGAAATTGCTGTAGAGGGGTAAACATTGGAGAGTTTGGATGCTGACTTTCCTAGAATTCATCACTGATTATGGGTGTGGAGCAGCCAACTTCCACATCTTCATCTTCCATTTCTTCAATGCCAGCCTCTTCAGCTGTGAACTAAGGCATAGGCGAGGAGATGATAGGTGTTGAAGGGATCGTATCCACTTCAATTTCTTCATCAATCTGCTCTGATGAAGCAACAGAATGATTTTCTTCATCAGATCCGCTCGGGATCTCATATTCTTCACCAAAAGGAATAAGGTCCTTTGATGGCCTGGTTGAGATGGGAACAGCATCAATCGGATTTGCAAATGAACTTGTCATAGGCTTCATTTTCTTCGGAGCTGAAGAATCTGAAGCAACTGATGCTTTCCTTTTCTTCACTGCAGCATGCTCTGCAACCTCGGTCTTCTTCACATCGGATGCAGATGGAAGGATTGGAGTTGAAGTTGGTGCAGGAGCAGCTGAGGAATCTGGTTGATGTTCTTCAGGAACAACTGATGCAGTTGCCCTGAGTTCTTTAGTTTCTTCAGGCGCACCACTAGTGGGTGCCCTGGCAATTTCTTCAGTGGCTGGAATGCAGTCATAAGCCTTGGAACTCACATTTTCTTCAGCAACCTGATTGTCATTAGTGGTGCTGGCATTTTCTTCAGTAGGCTGAGCAGATGCTTCAGCCTGAGGAATTTCCTGTTGCGTTGGGGCTGCAACATTGGAAGTGAAGTTATCCACAAGTTTCACAAAACGAACCTTGGCTCCAAGCCAATCAGCGCGATGCGTCAAAGTCATCACTGAGTTTCTTGATCTCAGTCTGAATAGTGACAAGTTCTTCAATTGTCATAGAGACAACGTTTTTCTTCAGATAACGCTCTTTCTTGTACTGCGCTTTCTTGATCTGCCTGGCCTTCTCAAATTTCCACTTTTCTTCTTGAATGAAGTGGGCCAGCATGTGACTTTGGCCAGGAGTCAGCTTGAAGTCAGGCATGGGAGTGTTGGGGTCCTTGTGCCAGACATCAATGTAGTCGAGGATCAACTTGGGATCCAAAAGCAGTGGCACCTCTGATCCTTTGGCTCTAGCGGCCCTGACTTGCCTGTCTCTGATGATTTCTGCAAGTTCATCATCATCAGCTTCGTCTTCTTTAGACGATACTTGGAAAGCGACTTGTTTCTTTTAAGGAATTGGGCGTGGACCTCGTCCAGCAGTGGCCTTTGTCTTCAGCAGTGAGGGGCCAACTGAGGAACTTGGTGCGGCTGAGGAACTAGCTGAGACACCTGAGGCAATGGAGATGCCTGCAGTCCTTTGGCACGAGGCGAGATGCACAGGTGCTGAGGATTTAGTTAGAACAGTCGAGGGCTTAGGCAGAGGAGCTGAGGACTTTGGAGGAATAGGAGCAGCATGAGAAATTTGCCGTGAGGGCTTTGAGGATTCTGGCCGTGAGGGCATTGCTGAGGAACTTGGCCTTGAGGGCATTGTTGGTGAAGCACTTGGCTTGCGCGCAGGCTTCTTTGACATAGCCTTCTTTAGCTTGACATCAAAGGCCTCAGCAGAGGCAGCAGCAGCAGCAGAGTCTCATTGAATTTCCTCACTGCTTCTTTGGCTTGCTTAGCCAACTTGGCTTGGCGCTTGGCCCATTCATCAGGATAGTCCTCACCGCGCTTGAGGCTGGTGGGATCAGCGATTTGGCCAGGTGCCAATGGAGCTCTTGGGTATGGAGGATTGAGTGCGAATTTCTTCATATACTTAGGAGTGACATATCTGTACTCCCTCCATTCTCTTGCCCATCTCCTCTCTATCTTCTGAATGCGCACCTTGCGCTCATTCTTGGTTTCCTCAGTAGGTGTGTAGTACCCAGCATATATTTCATCAGGGATCTCAAACGCTGTATTGACCTCAGGCCTCTTTCCTCCCTTCTGTGGCTTCTTACCGTTAGCCATTTTCTTTAGTTGACGAATTTGGACAATTTAATTCTCTGAAGAAGTATGGAACTTTTCTTCGAGGAATGCTACAAATGAGTTAAGTTGTTGAGAACCTAGTGATTCAGTAGCTGACATGTGTACCTGTGAACAGAGTATAGTTGCGAGGAATTTGGAGAGGTCATATGCATTCTCAGAGGGTTTTTCAAAAAGAACAAGTTTGAGGAATTTGACCAGATTAGTCTTGAAGAATTTCACTAAGCGTTCTTTGTCTTAAGTTCTAGAGTTGTATAGATCAAAGATCCACACAATTGAGGAATCTTGAAGAAAAATGATGCTTAGAGAAACGAATCAAGAACACCTTTGAAGATTTTGAAGATAATCATTTGTGAGGTGTTTAGTGCGTGAAGCTATGAAGAAAAACACCTTTGAAGATTTTGAAGATAATCATTTGAATCAACAAGGGCAGTAAAAGTAACTTTTAATTACCCTGGATGTAGAACACGACGAACTGGAGTGAGGAGATGTGAAGTTCGTCTGTGCAGATCTTCCACGCCCTAACTTGGTGGAGGAAGACGGCTACGGCGGTGGCAGAGTGAAGATTTCCGTGGTCGGCGCGAGTACGTCGGCGACGAGGTCGAGGCAGTGAAGCTCTTCCTCACCGGCGGCGATGGAGTAGCGGCGGCGCTATGGTTTGAGAAGCTCGAGCTAGAGAGAGAGGTCGAGCGGAGTAAAAGAAGTGAGGAAGGGACAAAGGGGTATTTATAGCCACAGTGAAAAACTGCTCGCCCAAAGAAATTGGACGAACATGCCCCTTACCCTTCTCATTCGCTTGACATGTGTCACCCATGTACTGAGAGGTGGAGATCATGTGCGATCGTGGGTGAGTGGATAAGTATAACGTGGGATGCGGAACGTATGAGCGGCAAAGCCGAAATTTTTGATAAGATAGGTTTTAATGTTCCGTTCGCAATTTCTTCAGCTGACAAGGACACAGTGAAGATTTCGAACGAGTTTCAAATAGAACGCACATGAAGAATTTGTGAATAGATTGGGTTGAGTATAGCATAGAGGGGGAAGGGTCCGATCACATTCACTTAGCAGAAAAACCAACTTGAAGAATTAGCAATAAGTAAATGCTATAGAGGACATAAACTCATATATATATATATATAGCCAATGAATAAAAACGACGGAAACAGTGAAGATAATGCAAAGTTGAAGGATATGAATAATTGAGGAATTTCAACTTTTGGTGGTGGCGTGACCCACCGTATAAGAATGATTTCAGACACCGCGTACAATTATCGTAGGGTTCTGAGAATCAAAGTCTTCATTAATTTCTTCACACTAAGAGTGTTGTTCTTCATTGAATTGAAGAAAAACGTTTCTTCATGTGTTGCACATCTAAGTCATCAATTTTGCATCAGTGTTAGGATGAGTGTCCTTTTCAAAGAACATTCGAAGATTCTAGGATATTTAGCTCACACCGCAACTTGCTAAATCTCTTCTCATCCAAGGGATTTGTGAAGATATCAGCTAGCTGTTCTTCAGTCTTCACATGCTCAATAGAAATGCCGCCCTTCAATACATGATCACGAAGAAAATGATGACGAATCTGAATGTGGTTTGTCTTCGAGTGCTGAACTGGGTTGTGAGCAATCTTGATGGCACTCTCATTGTCACAGAAGAGAGGCACATTCTTCGTGTTGACGCCGTAGTCCTTGAGAGTTTGCTTCATCCATAGCAGTTGAGCACAGCAAGAACCAGCGGCAATGTACTCAGCTTCAGCAGTAGATAGTGATACGCAGTTCTGTTTCTTCGAGGATCAACGGACCAAAGATCATCCGAGGAAATGACATGTACCAGATGTTGAGTTGCGGTCCACACAATCACCAGCATAGTCACAGTCAGAATATCCAATGAGATCAAAAGCCGGGCCCTTGGGGTACCATAATCCAAGTGTTGGTGTGTGAGCTAGATATCGAAGAATATGCTTCACAGGCTTATGGTGTGATTCCTTCGGTGTAGCTTGAAATCGAGCACACATGCAAACACTAAGCATTATATCTAGCCTAGATGCACATAAGTACAATAAAGAACCAATCATGGAGCGGTATACCTTATGATCGAAGTCAATACCATTTTCATTAGTGCACAGATGGCCATTTGTGGGCATAGGAATTTTGACGCCTTTGCAATCTTGCATGCCAAATTTCCTAAGTACATCCTTGAGGTATTTCTCCTGAGATATGAATATGCCATTACGTTGTTGACGAATTTGAAGACCTAAGAAGAATTTCAACTCTCCCATCATAGACATTTGATATTATTCACTCATCATATAGGCAAATTCATCACATGCCCATGGGGCCTGCTTGAGGCCATAGTGGGCCTTGTTGAGTCTGAAGACTTTGTCAGGATTCTTTGGATCTTCAAAACCTAGGGGTTGAGCAACATATACTTCTTCCTCAAGCTTACCATTGAGGAATGCACTTTTCACATCCATTTGATATAAAGTGATATTATGATGGTTAGAATAAGCAAGTAATATGCGAATAGCCTCAAGTCTAGCAACAGGTGCAAAAGTTTCATCGAAATCAATTCTTTCAACCTCTGTGTAGCCTTGAGCTACAAGCCGTGCCTTATTCCTCACCACAAGGCCATTTTCATCTTAATTGTTGTGGCAGATCCACTTTGTGCCGATGATATTTTGCTTGCGAGGATCTGGTCGTTTGACCAGTTCCCAGACATTGTTGAGCTCGAACTGATGTAATTCTTCTTGGATGGCCTGAATCCACTGAGGCTCCAGAAATGCTTCATCTACCTTAGTGGGCTCTGTAATAGAGACAAAAGCATAGTGCCCACAAAAGTTAGATAAATGTGAAGCTTTTGAGCATGTGAGAGGACCTGGCGCTTTGATGTCATTGATGATCTTTTCAACTTGCACTTCTTTTGCAATGCGAGGATGAGCTGGTTGTCATTGAAGAATTTGATCAGTGTTTTCTTCAGCACCATTTTCTTCAGCATTTTCTTCAGGTGCATTAGCTCGACGTTTTTCATGTTCTGGAATGAATTCTTCAGCAGATTCTTCAGTGGGAATGACATCCTCAGTAGCCTTGAACTTGATAGTTTCCTCAGGTGCTAGTTCATCTATCACAATAGGTAGGTGCTCTCTTTGCGAGCCATTAGTTTCATCAAACCACACATCTACAGTTTCAACAACCTTGTGAAGAACGTTGTTGAAGACTCTGTAGGTGTGCGAGTCCTTTCCGTAACCAAGCATAAAACCTTCATGTGCTTTCGGTGCAAATTTTGAGTTGTGACGAGGATCTCTAATCCAACATTTAGCACCAAAGACTTTGAAATAACTTACATTGGGTTTCTTATCAGTGAGGAGTTCATAGGCAGTTTTCTTGAAGAATTTGTGAAGATATACTCTGTTGATGATGTGGCATGCAGTATCAGTTGCCTCAGTCCAGAACCAACGAGGCGTTTTGTATTCATCAAGCATAGTGCGAGCCATCTCAGCAAGAGTCTTGTTCTTACGCTCCACAACGCTGTTCTGCTGAGGAATATAAGGAGCAGATAACTCATGAGTAATACCAAGTTCATCAAGATAGTCATCGAGACCAGAATTGTTGAACTCAGTGCCATTGTCACTTTTGATGTGCTTGATCTTCACACCAAAGTTGGTTGAAGCCCTCGAGGAAAATCGTTTGAAGACTTCCTGCACTTCATGTTTGTAAGTAACAAGGTGTACCAATGTGTAGCGAGAATAATCATCAACAATAACAAAGCCATATTGAGATGCTTCATTTGAAATAGCAGAATAATAATTAGGACCAAAGAGATCCATGTGAAGCAATTCAAATGGGCGAGTGGTGGTCATGATAGTCTTCGTTGGATGCTTGGCCTTCGTCATCTTCCCAGCTTCACAGGCTCCGCATAGGTGATCCTTGAGGAATTTGACATTCTCGATGCCAATGCCATGCTTCTTCTTTGCAAGCGTGTGCAAATTCCTAATGCCTGCATGACCAAGTCGTCGATGCCATAGCCAGCCTTCTGAAGCTTTTGCAAGGAAGCACACGGCTGGTTGTGGTCCTGTAGAGAAATCAACAATATACAGGTCTCCACTCCTAAAGCCTTCGAAGACTTTGGAATTGTCAGCTTCCATAACCACAACACAACGGTACTTGCCAAAGACAACAACCATATCAAGATCACAAAGCATTGAGACAGACATAAGGTTGTATCCTAAGGACTCAACAAGCATGACTTTGTCCATGTGTCGATCCTTTGTGATCGCAACCTTACCTAGACCCAATACCTGACTTTTGCCTTTGTCCGCAAAGATGATATGCTTTAGATGCGACGGAGATAATGGAGCATCCATCAATAGATTCTTGTCACCAGTCATGTGGTTTGTACATCCACTATCGAGGACCAACTCAGTGGCTTTGGGTTGATCATCCTGCAGATGAATTAGTGCAGCCTACAAACTCATATACTTCATCAGTGAAGAATATGACATCAATTCATCAGATCAATTTCATCAAGCAAAAGAATAGATAAAGCAATATGAGGATGTGAGAAATGAAAGTTCATTTGTTCATGATTAGCCTGCGTCCTATCAGGCATACTCAGGTCTCAAGCAAATTCTTCAGACGATTACATACCTCTGGAGACCTGACCCTGCAGAAGAGATGAGTTCTTTTTCTTCAGCACCCACATCTGAAGGGGTGGCAAAGAGTTCATCATTCTGCGAGCTCCATACGAGAAGGATGGCATAGAAGCCAGTCCATTTCGTTTCACATAAGAGGGGTTAGAATAAGCATAAGAGTACGCACAGAAATTCTTTGAGGACTTATGAACATAATGACTTGAAGAATAATGCACATATCCATAATCCTTAGATCTTCCTTGCGAAACAGATCAGTTAGCACGATGATGTTCATATGAGGACTTTGATCCTTTTGAGGAATACGATCCATGTGAGGAGTATGGTCCGTATGAGGACTTGGATCCATATGAGGAATTTGGTCCATATGAAGAATTTGATCTGGGGTTCCTATTCTTCACAGGTGGCGTCATGATGATATTCACTTGATGATTTTCAAGGCATCTTTTGGGAACCCAGATTTTTTTCATAGGTGGACCGTTCCTGCAGTTAGTGCCAACATATCTAGCAAATACTTCACCATTATGATTTTTGAACAGTTTGTAGTTGGAGTCAAATGACTTATCATCGGAATGAGGAGATTCACATGCATATTCAGATAGGTTAGATGGATCAACTGGAGGTCCCTTTGCAGCAACCCATGTAGTTTTGGGGTACTGCTCAGGCTCCAATATGTACCATCAGCATTGAGTTTCCTCTCAAAGGCAATACCCTCTTTCCCAAGGTTCCTGTTGAGGATCTTCTTTTTAAGCACATCACAAAGAGTCTGATGCCCTTTGAGGCTTTTGTACATGCCTGTCATGTACAATTCCTTCAACCCTGCATCATCAGTGATACTAGCAATGTCCTCAGATGAGGAATTAGTGATAGCAGAGGTATGTGAAGAATTTGAAACATTAGCAGCATTTGAACTTTCAGGTGAAGAATTAGCAGATTCACGTTCAATGCACTTCAAGCATGGAGGAACAAATTCTTCCTGAGAAGCGCTGATATGTTGAGCAAGTAATGAATCGCGCCCCTTCTAAAGATCTTCATAACTCACTCTTAGCTTCTCAAGGTCTTGCTTTCTTTGAAGAAATTCATAAGAAGGCTTCTCATGATCAGATAAGAGAGTGTTATGTTGATCTTGAAGGGTGTCATACTTAGTATGAAGTCTCTGAAGACTTTCAGCCAAAGCTTTTGACTGATCCATTTCTTCACCCAACATATCATCGCTCTTGTTTAGCATATAGTGAACTTTTTCCAAAGCTCTTTATTGTTTAGTGGCAAGGGAAGCAAGTTTGACATAGCTGGGTCCAAATTCATCACCAGATTCATCATCACTAGACTCGGATAGGTAGCATTCAGTTACCTCAGCATCTTTTGCCATAAGGCATGATGCAGAAGACGATGATTCTGGTTCGAATGTCATCGCTTTGAGAGATTCCTTGAAGTCCTCAAACCAAGGATCATGACATGTTCGATGACCTTCATAGACCTCAGAGAGACGGTCCCATATGAGCTTCGCTGAGCGAGATGCATGATATTCCTGAACTGATTTTGTGACAGACTGGAGCAGATGACATCCTTTGCCGTGAGGTTGAGAAGAGTGTACTTGTGAATGTCATCAGCTTCCGCCATCTTGCACAGATCGGTCAGACCAATCTCAGTGACGGTCCACATCTCGCTGTTCATCGCCATGAGGCGTTTCTTCATCATGGCCTTCCACTTGGGATACTCATGACCGTAAAAGATGGGGCATGCCACTTTCGTCATACCTGCGGTCGACATAACTAAAACTCCAGGCGGTTAAACCAAAATCACACAGAACAAGGGAGTACCTTGCTCTGATACCAATTGAAAGTGCGTTATATCGACTACAGGGGGGTGAATAGGCGATTTTTATGAAATTCTTCACTGAGGAATTTGCCGGTGAGGAAATTCCTTAGCGAAGAACTACTAGCAGAGTATTGAGTACTCAAAAGTAAACATAACAGAATACAAGCATAGTCATCATGATGAAATGAAGACAGGCACAGAGTACAGAAGCGTAAGCACAGGATAACACAGGATGAAGACAAACAGACTGAAGAAATTGAACTGAGGAAATTGAGAAAGTATTCAGTCAAAGTCTTCAAACACAGATATGAACAAGCACACAACACAATTATGAGGAAATGGAAGAGTTGAGGAAAGAGAACCAGTAAGCTTGGTGAAGATAATGATTTGGTAGACCAGTTCCAACTGTTGGCTCAGTTGTACGTCTGGTTGGAGCGGCTGAGTATTTAAACTCAAGGACACACAATCCCGGACACCCAGTCCTGAACACGTAGCTCAGGACACCCTGTCCTCACCGTATTCTTCTTGAACTAAGGTCATACAGACCTCGTCCAATCACTCATGGTAAGTCTTCAGGCGACTTCCAAACCTTCACAAACTCGGTCACTCAGCGATCCACAATCCCTCTTGGATGCTCTAGACCATGATGCCTAACTGTCTGGAAGAAGCACAGTCTTCAAAGGTAACAAGCGTCGGATCCATGGAGGATCGATCTATTCAGTGATGCTCAATCACTTGGGGTTTGTAGGTGTTTGGGTTTTGGGTTTTTCCTCACTTGATGATTTTCACTCAAAGTCCTCAGAGGATGGGTTGCTCTCAAATGACAAGTGTCAGTTTCTCTCGGAGCAGCCAACCATCTAGTGGTTGTAGGGGCGGCTATTTATAGCCTAGGGAGCAGCCCGACATGATAAGACATAAATGCCCTTCAATGATATGACCATTAGGTGGATAGATATTTTGGGACAGCTGGTGCATAGCACATCAACGGTCGGAATTTTGAGTAGCAAAATCCTCAGGGCTATCATGTTCCTCACTGTGTAGACAATCCGCGCTGGCGAATTCCTAACTCCTCAGTCAGGACAAATTCCTCAGAGACCAGAAGAACTTCGTCTCTATTACTGAAGAAATTGACTGAACTTTATGAGATTTCCAATGGCTTCACTTGAAGGGATTGTTAGGTGTAGGATTTTGAGTTAAGCATCACTTGGAAATTTTTCCTTAGTATTTCCTCGACCCCCTTTAATAGTACGGTGTTTCCTATGACTCAAGAAAGAGAAAATGAAACTACGAAAACAAAAGTCCTCACGCTTCATGTTCCTCGAACGAATACCAAGTCTTCACGGTCACACCAATTTCTTCACTTTCAAAGTCGTCAGAAACTCTTCAGTGATCCAAAGTCTTCAGTCGAAGAACTTCATTTTTAGGGGTCGACTTTCTCTGTAAATATCAAACTCCTCATAGACTTATAGACCTGTGTACCCTCACAAACGCATTAGTCCCTTAAGCTATAAGTCTTCAATACACCAAAATCACTAAGGGGCACTAGATGCACTTACATCACCAGGGGCCTGGGGCGCACCCTTGTGTCTTGTGGGTTGTGTGGGCCTCCGTTTGCAGTGATTCCAACTCCTAAAAATCACATATATTCCAAAATAATTCTCCGTAAAACTTTATTGCATTTGGACTTCGTTTGATATGGATTTTCTCTGAGGCAAGAAACGTGCAAAAAATGGGAACTGGCACTGGGCACTGGATCAATAGGTTAGTCCAATAAATCGTATAAAAAGTTGCCAAAAATATTTGAAAGTTGTATCATATTGGCATGAAACAATAAAAATTTATAGATACGAAGGAGACATATCAAGAAGCTACTAAACTCCTAGATAATATTATGTTTAATTAATCTCAATCGCATACCGAAAGATTTTCCACTAGTAAACAAGTGCATGCTATTGAAGAGATTAATGTTTTGAGTGGAAACATGGATGAACTTATGAAATTATTTGCTAGGAAGAGTGCTTCTATTGATCCTAATGATATGCCTTTGTCTACTTTGATTGAAAATAATAATGAATCTATGGATGTGAATTTTGTTGGTAGGAACAATTTTGGTAATAATGCGTATAGAGGTAATTTTAATCCTAGGCCGTTTCCTAGTAATTCCTCTAATAATTATGGTAATTCCAACAACAATTCTTGTAACACCCACGATGCGGCTATATCTCCCACGTGTCGGAGCACGACTTAGAGGCATAACCGCATTGTAGGCATGTCGCAAGAGGGGTAATCTTTACATATCCCATGTACTGAATAAGAAAGGGATAAAGAGTTGGCTTACAATCGCCACTTCACACAATACATAAATATAGCATTACATCATCCAGAATACAATCAAGATCCGACTATAGAACCAAAATAAAAGAAGACCACCCCTAATGCTAGATCCCCGATCGCCCCAACTGGGCTCCACTACTGATCGAAAGGAAAACGAAACAACACAACGAACACGATGTTCATCGAGCTCCTCGTTGAGCTCGGTTGCGTCACCTGCACGGTTATCATTGGCACCTGCAACTGTTTGAGGTAATCTGTGAGTCACGGGGACTCATCAATCTCGCACCCTCGCGACCATGACTATTTAAGCTTATGGGTAGTAAAGGGTAGTGAGGTGGAGCTGCAACACTAAGCATATATGGTGGCTAACTTACGCAAATAAGAGTGAGAAGAGAAGCAAAGCACGGTCGTGAACTAGAAGTGATCAAGAAGTGATCCTGAAACTACTTACGTTCAAACATAACACAAGAACTATGTTCACTTCCCGGACTCCGCCGGAAAGAGACCATCATGGCTACACACGCGGTTGATTTATTTTAATTAAGTTAGGTGTAAGGTTATCTACAACAGGACATTAACAAATTCCCATCTGCCCATAACCGCGGGCACGACTTTCGAAAGTTCAAAACCCTGTAGGGGTGTCCCAACTTAGCCCATCACAAGCTCTCACGGTCAACGAAGGATATTCCTTCTCCCAGGAAAACCCATCAGACTCGGAATCCCGGTTACAAGACATTTCGACAATGGTAAAACAAGACCAGCAAAGCCGCCCGATGCGCCGACATCCTGATAGGAGCTGCACATATCTCGTTTTCAGGGCAACACCGGATGAGCAATCCGTACAACTAAAACCAGCCCTCAAGTTTCCCCGAGGTGGCGCTGCAAGGGGCTCTAGTTCAGACTAACACTTAGACAAGCACTGACCCGGGGGGGGGGGGGTTAAAATAAAGATGACCCTTGGGTTGGCCGAACCGTGGTTGGGCCTTGCCGGAGGAGTTTAATTCAAGGTGAACTATCAAGGGGTTCCCATTATAATCCAACCGTGTAAGGAACGCAAAATCAAGGAATATAACACTGGTATGACAGAAACTAGGGCGGCAAGAGTGGAACAAAACACCAGGCATAAGGTCGAGCCTTCCGCCCTTTACCAAGTATATAGATGCATTAATTAAATAAGATATATTGTGATATCCCAACAATAATCATGTTCCAACATGGAACAAACTCCAATCTTCACCTGCAACTAGCAACACTATAAGAGGGGCTGAGCAAAGCGGTAACATAGCCAAACAACGGTTTGCTAGGAAAGGTGGGTTAGAGGCTTGGCTTAGCAATATGGGAGGCATGATATAGCAAGTGGTAGGTATCGCAGCATAGCAATAGAGCGAGCAACTAGCAAGCAAAGATAGAAGTGATTTCGAGGGTATGGTCATCTTGCCTGCAAAGTTCTCCGAGTTGACGTAAGCTTGATCCTCGTAAGCGTACTCAACGTGTTCCACGATTACGTACTCATCTCCCGGCTCTACCCAAAGCAAGAACACAAGCAAAGGAAATCACAATCAACCACGGTGCAATGCGCAAGAAACATGATGCGAAACATGGCATGATGTGCAGGATGTGATATGCAGTGCATATGCATGCTCCGGAAGGGAAAGATTGAACATGTCATCAACTTGGCAAACCAAGTGCGCCGATGGAAAGATGAGTTGATTTCGGTCGAAATCGATATAAAGATCACCGGAATCGGATACACGGTTTGCAAATGGCAAGCCAAACAAGAATGGCACAATTCTGTCATTAACAGCACGATGCCATCTAGAATGCAACAAGAAACTAAGCTACTGCACACCAACATAGCAACAAAGCACATGGCGGTGATATACTCAAGATGCTTGACAAAAGATGAACACTGAGCTATGGCTAAATCACAAAAAAACAGGTTCAAACAAGCATGGCAAAGGGGCAAAAGATATCAGCATCACAGACTTGGTGAAAATACTAACATGCCAGGAATTAACATCAGGAAGCAATGTTTAGAGCAAGATAACAACATGCTACAGGACCAGAACATAGCAATACAAGGCATGGAATGAATCTACTCTAAGCATATAACAAAAGTCCCTGACTGACCATCTAAACATAGCAAGTTTCGTTAACAGATTCAGACTTAGCAGAAAACTAGACATGGCATAAACAGAGTTATGAAGGCATGTTTGCGAGCTCGATGCACTCAACACAAGGCATTGCATGACAAACTAAGTATACTCCCAGCAAGAAGACATGATCAAAAAGCTAAACATGGCAAGAACAATCTAATAGCATGCATGGATCAACTACAATAACCTTGGCAAAATTGATTAACATGTAAAGAATCTGCCAGGAACATTTTATAGCAAAAGTAGAGCAAGATTGAGTCATGCTAGGGCACTCCATTAATGCAAACAAGGGCATGGATGGATAGAGCGTAACAATATCTCAAAATCATGCTTACTGAACATACTCAAAAGAGGCATGGATCACTCTGTTGCAACATGAATACATGGCATAAAAATAACATCAGGGAAATGACTTAGTGAAATTCTATGTCTCTGAAATCAGCAATATTGCGAGAGCTATTTGCATGCTTGTGCTAGTCACCACATTGATCACAAAAATACATGGCATACACCCCTGCAAGGATGGCATGACATAGCCCAAAACACATGTAGAGATCATGCCCATATGCAGCACACAATAATCATGACAATAATGACAAATGCTCATAAACTGATAAGAATCAGCACCTAACATTGTATACCACTCTTGCATCAGCAATTTGGGCATCAAGATCGACTCAAAAAAGCATGATGCAATGGAACAAAATGAAGACGACATTCTAATGAACATTTTGATATATGGCATGCCCAAAAAAGAGCTACTGATGCCGAGTTATGATGGGTCAAACATGCACACATGAAGTTTCGAACTCAGGGACTTAGCAGTTTTTTCACCTCGCAAAAAAAACTGACAGGTCAGGGTTTGCTCCTTCTCTCGTACAGAGCTGCGGCATGGAAGTCAACGCCGGCGGGGTGGAGGCGTGGGACTCCGGCGAGGGTCGGGGAGGCCGGGGATGGGTGGTTCCGGGCATGGGGAACCCATTCCCGACATTGAGATGGTTTGGGGCGGCCCGAGCGCAGAGATCGGGGCGGCCATGGAAGCTCCTGGTACAGAGAGAGAGAGAGAGATGCGTGAGGGAGAGAGAGCGAGAGAGAGAGAGAGAGAGCAGATGGGAGAAGGAGAGGCACGAGGGCAGGGGAGGCGGCGCCTGGCCTGCTGGAGGTCTCCGGCGGCGGCAGGGACGACGCTTGTCGCCGGCGAGGGTGAGATGCGGCGGCGCTCAGGGTCTCTCTCGATCCTATCGAGCAGAGCTGCGGGGGCCGGGAGGTGAGCGGGGCGCGGGAGCCCCGGCGGCGGCGATTCGGGCCCGAGCGGGCTCGCGTTGTGCTCGGCGGGCCTCGGCGGGGTGGAGCGGGGCGGCTGGCGGCGGAATGCCACTTGGCACGCTCCGGTTGTAGGAGAGCTGCGGCGGCGGTGACGTGTCGTGAAGTGATTGGCCCGGACGATGTGTCCGGCGGACATGTCCGACGCGGATGGACATGTCCGGCGGCGCGAGGAGGAAGATGACTAGGGTTTCGTCCGCGAGTTTTGATGGGGTGCACATATATATAGCTAGGAGGAGGTAGGAGTGTCCAAATGAGGTGCTGTTTTCAGCCACGCGATCGTGATCGAACGACCGAGAGAATTGAGGGGGTTTGGATGGGTATTGGGTCACATTGGAGGGGTCTTGGGCTGCAACACACACGAGGCATTTACAGTTCCCCGGTTAACCGTTGGAGTATCAAACGGACTCCAAATGGCACGAAACATGACAGGCGGTCTACCGGTAGGGTACCAAGGCCGCTTGGAAAATCTCGGTCCATTCCAAGAAAGTTTAACACCCACACACAAAAAGAGACAAAAGGGGGCGCCGGAGGACATATGAGTGTCGGATTGCAAAACGGACATCGGGGAAAATGCTCGGATGCATGAGACGAACTCGTATGCAAATGAGATGCACATGACGACATGATATGAAATGCATGACACGCAAACAAATGACAAGGCAACAACAGCGAATAACTAGAAGACACCTAGCGCAACGGTCTCGGGGCGTTACAACACTCCACCACTACGAGAGGATCTCGTCCCGAGATCTAGAATGGCACTGGAGGGAAAACAGAAGAGAAAGAGAAGATGTAAAACTAAGTTGCTTCTTTAACAAACGAGTGAAACCAAATAACCTTGAAAGGTTAAACCATCTCGAGAAAGGATACAACAGAGATGAATGTAGTTGAAAACACTCCGTTAGAAAAGAGGAACAAGGAACATTACAAGAAACATTGAGGTTAAATGCCAAGATAGATATTGGAACCACTCCGGTTAAAACAAGATAGAGAAGGAATAAGAATGATATAATTTGGGTTGCACTCCGACTGAAAATGGAAGGAATTAAAGATGAGCTTGACAAGATGAGAGGATACTTGATGAAATCAACAACACACTGCCTCCAGAACTATTGAAAGAATGGCACAAGGGGTAAGAAGGATTTCAGACAGCACTTCAGTTGAGAAGGGAGGCAAACCTTGATAAGATGAAATGAACTTGAAAGGAGAACACCACACTCCGGTTAAACGGATAAGTAAGGAAAGGAACATAATCTTGACAAAACAAGATGATGGGTTGAAGAGAGCAACATCACAATGCCTCCGGAGGAAATAATAGAAGATAGATCATTGTAATAAAAGAATGGTGAAGAAAAGGTCAACTTATGCCACAAGTGAGCTTGAAGATCACCCTTCCAAGAAAGTTAAAACGGATTTGTTGGAAAACCAACAACGAAAAGATTATGCTTGTTGTGGGCTTATGGAAAACATCTCAAAACTTAAGGTGAAATTCTGCCACTAACAAAAACAAGATTGGATTGATATCAACAAGGAGACGAGAAACTTATTTCACCGGGAGGATAGATGAAGAACTTGGATCATAGATAATCACCACAAAGAGCTACATTCCCAATGGAAGGCTTTAGGTGAAAACTATACCTAGATAACTCCATTGAAGAAAGTGATGGGTTTAAATACCTCCTTCTTGTCAATGAAGAATGATATATTACCACCTCAAAAGATAAGGGAGAACAATTGCACTCCAGATTGCAAGATTAAGAATGCTTGAGCTCCTCTGAAAAGAATCTCAATGAACACTTCGAGAATGAAATAAATCCTTCATGAACCATCATGTAGTGCCTCCATGAAGAACTCCGGCAACAAAGAATGATCAAACGAAAGGAAATTGAAGTTGAAAACACAAGCTGAAGCCTTGCGATGATTTATATGGAGCTTCGCGATGAGATAATGTGGTAGACCTGGAACTCCAGAAAAGAAAGATGAACGAAGAAATCAAGAATTTTAATGAACGTCTGGAATAAGGAATTAATCACCTGGATGAAACACGAATAAGAATTACGTTATGCGTATCCTTCACCCCTTTAGCTTGATGGCAAGCAACGGATTTGGCATACTACTTATTCTTGTAGAAAAAGGGTTAAGATAGATATAGCGCAAACTTTAGAAAATCTTCCACGAACCACCGGTAGGATTGGAAAGAAATGAATGAATTGATAAATAACCAAGGAAGAGAACTCTTGAATGAACCACCGTAAGAATTGAAAAAGAACGAATAAAACATGAAGAAACACCGGGAAGGATTAACAAATAAATGAAGATGCTTGAAATAATTTAGATATATGAGAACGAAGATATGACGAGCTGATTAGAGAACACTTGAACGATGCACCAGTAAGATTTGGAGAATGATAGCTGAAAGCTGAGAATGATGGGCTCCGGAGAAACAAACTGCAAAGACTCCTGAATTGCTCCGGAAGGATGAAAAGGATTGTCACAATTGAAAACAATTCTGAGAGGATGGCAACAAGCTAGAATCACGCATCTCTGAGAGAACGGATAAGATATGGAGGAAAAACTCTTCTTCGGTGTTCAAATCTGAGAATATCGACGAGAAACACCACCATGAATTGTTGAGATACTCCGAAATAATGAAGAATAGAAAGGTTGAAACAACAATGAAAAGAATTTGAAAGATATTGGAGAAAGGCAGTTGACTGATGAAAATTCATTCTTACATCACACTTTGACAGATTTGAGATTAGCTCCGGTAAAATAAGAAGAGTCAGGTAAGATCCTGGGAAAAGACTTGTGGGTTAGGACCCACTCAAAAGAAACACCGTTGAACGATTACTTAGGAAGAGATAATGCACCGGTTGATTTAAATGGTTTTAATGAGATAACAACCTCGAAATAGCTTGAACGGATCGAGAATGGAAATGTGAATCTTCTGAGATATCTTCAGCACTCCGGAACAATTGAATAGCAAGCGGGGAATGATTAAGAGGTGCACCTGCATAAGAAAAGCATTGGGCAAAATGAAAGGACTATGCTCAATACCAAGGCTTGAATTGAATCCATCGGAGAAGGAAAAGAATGAAGAATGATGAACTAGTAGATCATCTTCAAGAGAACCACCAGGTAAGAACATTGATTGAAAATAATGAAGAGAGTTAACATGAATAAAATAGATACTTGATTAAGAAGTTCTAGTCCTTGAAGCAAAAGGGTGGGAGGGCAGGGAAAACAAAGACAACATGGGAACAAAAACTGTTGAGAAGACTTAGAGTTGATCTTGCGGGTGTTGAAAAAGATCAGATCCACTTGAAGAGGGGCACGTCGGTTGGAAAAAGAATTGAGATGACAACCTTGATGATCAAGAAGGATTAGTATTCACATAGAAATATGAGAAGACCACTTAGGAAAGGTATGGAATCAACATTTGACTTCGAAGCAACTCGAATACCACAACTGAAAAACAAAACAAAGGATTGGCTTGTAGAAAAAGCCGGAACAAACATATGATAGATATTTCGTCCGAAGTTTTCGTGGTGGGGCCCACACGGTCTCTATCGTACATCACCATCATGTACAAGGCAGTGCACATGACATACGAAGTGTCCCCGAGTCAGAATAGACAAGGACTCTTTAAGACGCATTGAGACCACTGTAAAACCAACCGTGGATAGGCGGACCACTAGACGTCGAACCCCAATCTCATATCATGCATCTGTCTAAAAGATATCCTAAGAGCTACTTGAATTCCCACTTATAAACTCCCGAAATTTTCCGGTTATGCAATCAGGTGTTGGGGGTACAGGGGAAGCATAATATCTCACCCAAAACTAAACAAATCCTACATCCAGCTGTATCCATCCTTCAACACATAACCAAGAAACCTTCGAAAATCATTTACCTCAACCTTCAAAAAGGATCCGTTATACGAGTTATGGCGATACTCCCGAACTCCCGCCCCAGTACTGGGTGGCGTCGAGGTTATCTCACCAACAACTGCATAAAAGAGATTTTCGATGTCGGTGAACTCAGGTATTCCAGAACTGCAACAATAAAATTGTGAACACAACACCTCGGAGCTCAACTCCCGGGACACTGCCACAACCCCTAAATGTCAAGACGCACCAAGAACAATGTTCTCGTCACAAAACCATCGGAATGATTCCAAGATACCCGTGTGATCCTTAATAAAAATTGGTGAAATTTGAGGAGAGAAGAGTCAAAACTCTATGTCAGGATGCCTCACCAGAGCGACGAACGGACTAAGGAGTAAAAATAATCCTACTCTCCTATATATAATCCTATAAGACTCAAAACCTTTTTTCTAGACTCAACAACGTCAATGATTCGATCCGGCAGGGGGCTCCTAAGTCGGGGAAGGCTCTGATACCAACTTGTAACACCCACAATGCGGCTATATCTTCCACATGTCGGAGCACAACTTAGAGGCATAACTGCATTGTAGGCATGTCGCAAGAGGGGTAATCTTTACGCATCCCATGTACTGAATAAGAAAGGAATAAAGAGTTGGCTTACAATCGTCACTTCACACAATACATAAATATAGCATTACATCATCCAAAATACAATCAAGGTCCGACTACTGAACCAAAATAAAAGAAGACCACCCCTAATGCTAGATCCCCGATCGCCCCAACTAGGCTCCACTACTGAACGAAAGGAAAACGAAACAACACGACGAACACGATATTCATCGAGCTCCTCCTTGAGCTCGGTTGCGTCACCTGCACGGTTATCATCGGCACCTGCAACTGTTTGAGGGAATCTGTGAGTCATGGGGACTCAGCAATCTCACACCCTCGCGATCAAGACTATATAAGCTTATGGGTAGGAAAGGGTAGTGAGATGGAGCTGCAACACTAAGCATATATGGTGGCTAACTTACGCAAATTAGAGCGAGAAGAGAAGAAAAGCACGGTCGTGAACTAGAAGTGATCAAGAAGTGATCCTGAAATTACTTGCGTTCAAACATAACACAAGAACTCTGTTCACTTCCCGGACTACGCCGGAAAGAGACCATCACGGCTACACACGCGGTTGATGTATTTTAGTTAAGTTAGGTGTCAGGTTCTCTACAACCGGACATTAACAAATTCTCATCTGCCCATAACCGCGGGCACGGCTTTTGAAAGTTCAAAACCCTGCAGGGGTGTCCCAACTTAGCCCATCACAAGCTCTCATGGTCAACGAAGGATATTCCTTCTCCCAGGAAGTTCCGATCAGACTCGGAATCCCGGTTACAAGACATTTCGACAATGGTAAAACAAGACCAGCAAAGCCGCCCGATGCGCCGACATCCTGATAGGAGCTGCACATATCTCGTTTTCAGGGCAACACCGGATGAGCAATCCGTACAACTAAAACAAGCCCTCAGGTTTCCCCGAGGTGGCGCTGCAAGGGGCTCTAGTTCAGACCAACACTTAGACAAGCACTAGCCCGGGGGGTGGGGGGTTAAAATAAAGATGACCCTTGGGTTGGCCAACCCAAGGGAAGGGTAATAGGTTGTTAGGCAAATGTAAAACCAAGGTTGGGCCTAGCTGGAGGAGTTTTATTAAAGGCGAACTGTCAAGGGGTTCCCATTATAACCCAACCGCGTAAGGAACGCAAAATCAAGGAACATAACACCGGTATGACAGAAACTAGGGGGCAAGAGTGGAACAAAACACCAGGCATAAGGCCGAGCCTTCCACCCTTTACCAAGTATATAGATGCATTAATTAAATAAGAGATATTGCGATATCCCAACAATAATCATGTTCCAACATGGAACAAACTCCAATCTTCACCTGCAACTAGCAACGCTATAAGAGGGGCTGAGCAAAGCGGTAACATAGGCAAACAACGCTTTGCTAGGAAAGGTGGGTTAGAGGCTTGGCTTAGCAATATGGGAGGCGTGATATAGCAAGTAGTAGGTATCGCAACATAGCAATATAGCGAGCAACTAGCAAGCAAAGATAGAAGTGATTTCGAGGGTATGGTCATCTTGCCTGCAAAGTTTGCCGAGTTGACGTAAGCTTGATCCTCGTAAGCGTACTCAACAGGTTCCTCGATCACGTACCCATCTCCCAGCTCTACCGAAAGCAAGAACACAAGCAAAGGAAACCACAATCACCACGGTCCAATGCGCAAGCAACATGATGCAAAACATGGCATGATATGCGGGAAGTGATATGCAATGCATATGCGTGCTCCAGAAGGGAAAGATTGAACAAGGCGTCAACTTGGCAAACCAAGTGCGCCGCTGGAAAGATGAGTTGATTTCGGTCGAAATCAATATAAAGATCACCGGAATCGGATGCACGGTTTGCAAATGGCAAGCCAAACAAAAATGGCACAATTCTGTGATTAACAACACGATGCCATCTAGAATGCAACAAGAAACTAAGCTACTGCACTCCAACATAGCAACAAAGCACATGGCAGTGATATACTCAAGATGCTTGACAAAAGATGAACACTGAGCTACGGCTAAATCACAAAAAATAGGTTCAAACAAGCATGGCAAAGGGGCAAAAGATATCAACATCACAGACTTGGTGAAAATACTAACATGCCAGGAATTAACATCAGGAAGCAATGTTTAGAGCAAGATAACAACATGCTACAGGACCAGAACATAGCAATACAAGGCATGGAATGAATCTACTCTAAGCATATAACAAAAGTCCCTTACTGACCATAAGCCAAAAAGGATCAGAAGATATGATGGCACGCATGTAAACATAGCAAGTTTCGTTAACAGATTCAGACTTAGCAGAAAACTAGACATGGCATAAACAGAGTCATGAAGGCATGTTTGCGAGCTCGATGCAGTCAACACAAGGCATTGCATGACAAACTAAGTATACTCCCAGCAAGAAGACATGATCAAAAAACCAACATGGAAAGAACAATCTCATAGCATCCATGGATCAACTACAACAACTTTGGCAAAATTGATTAACATGTAAAGAATCTGCCAGGAACATTTTATAGCAAAAGTAGAGCAAGATTGAGTCATGCTAGGGCACTCCATAAATGCAAACAAGGGCATGGATGGATAGAGCATAACAATATCCCAAACTCATCCTTACTGAACATACTCAAAATAGGCATGGATCACTCTGTAGCAACATGAATACATGGCATAAAAATAACATCAGGGAAATGACTTTAGTGAAACTCTAAGTCTCTGAAATCAGTAATATTGCGAGAGCTACTTTGCATGCTTGTGCTAGTCACCACATTGATCACAAAAATACATGGAATACACCCTTGTAAAGATGGCATGACATAGCCCAAAACACGTGTAGAGCTCATGCCCATATGCAGCACACAATAATCATGGCAAAAATGACAAATGCTCATAAATTGATAAGAATCAGCACCTAACATTGTATAGCACTCTTGCATTAGAAATTTGGGCATCAAGATGGACTCAAACAAGCATGATGCAATGGAACAAAATGAAGAGGACATCCTAACGAACATTTTGATATATGGAACGCCCAAAACGGAGCTACGGATGCCGAGTTATGATGGGTCAAGCATGCACACATGAGGTTTCGAACTTAGGGACTTAGCAGTTTTTTCACCTCGCAAAAAAAACTGACAGGTCGGGGTTGGCTCCTTCTCTCGTACAGCTGCGGCATGGAAGTCAACACCGGCGGGGTGGAGGCGTGGGACTCCGGCGAGGGTCGGAGAGGCCGGGGATGGGTGGATCCGGGCATGGGGAACCCATTCCCGATGTTGAGGTGGCTTGGGCAGGGGAGAGAGAGAGAGAGCAAGAGAGAGAGAGCAGACGGGAAAAGGAGAGGCACGAGGGCAGGGGAGGCGGCGCCTGGCCTGCTGGAGCTCTCCGGCGGCGGCGGGGACAACGCTTGTCACCGGCGAGGGCGAGATGCGGTGGTGCTCGGGATCTCTCTCGATCCTATCGAGCAGAGCTGCGGGGGCTGGGAGGCGAGCGGGGCGCGGGAGGCCGGACGGCGGCGATTCGGGCCCGAGCGGGCTCGCGATGGGCTCGGCGGGCCTCGGCGGGGTGGAGCGGGGCGGCTGGCGGTGGAGCGCCACTTGGCACGCTCCGGTTGGAGGAGAGCTGTGGCGGCGGTGACGTGTCGTGCAGTGATTGGCCCGGACGACGTGTCCGGCGGACATGTCCGGCGCGGATGGACATGTCCGGCGGCGCGAGGAGGAAGATGACTAGGGTTTCGTCCGCGAATTTTGACGGGGTGCACATATATATAGCTAGGAGGAGGTCGGAGTGTCCAAATGAGGTGTGGTTTTCGGCCACGCGATCATGATAGAACGACCGAGAGGATGGAGGGGGTTTGGATGGGTATTGGGCCATTTTGGAGGGGTGTTGGTCTGCAACACACACAAGGCCTTTACGGTTCCTCGGTTAACCGCTGGAGTATCAAACGGACTCCAAATGGCACGAAACTTGACAGGTGATATACCGGTAGTGTACCAAGGCCGCTTGGCAAATCTCGGTTCATTCCGAGAAAGTTTAACACCCTCAGACGAAAAGAGACAAAATGAGGCGCCGGAGGACATAGGAGTGTCGGATTGCAAAACGAACAACGGGGAAAATGCTCGGATGCATGAGACGAACACATATGCAAATGAGATGCACATGATGACATGATATGAAATGCATGACACGCAAACAAATGACAAGGCAACAACAGCGAATAACTGGAAGACACCTGGCGCAACAGTCTCGGGGCGTTACAATTCTTATGGAAATTATAATAAGATGCCCTCTGATTTTGAGAACAGTTTTAAAGAAATTATGTGTTTGCAAAAGAATTTTGAAGCTTTGGTTCAAGAATAATTGCTTAAGATTGATGATTTGGCTAGGAACGTGGATAGAATTTCTCTTGATGTTGATTCTTTGAAACTTAGATCTATTCCACCCGATCACGATATCAATCAGTCTCTCAAGGCTATGAGAATTTCCATTGGTGACTGTAAAGAAAGAACCGCTAAGATGCGTGCTAAACGAGATTGGTTTGTACAATCGTGTTCTTCTAGTTTCAGTGAAAATAATGATGAGGAACTTAATGTGACTGATGTGACTACTATTGAATCTTTTTTTCCAATATAAATCTTGATGGGATTGGAGATGAGTAAACTTTCCTTAAAAGGTGTCCCAATAATTCAGAGTTTTTAGATCTTGATGCAAAAATTGATAAAAGTGGGATTAGAGAGGTCAAAACTTTAAGTAGCAATGAACGCACTCTTTTGGATTGCAAGGAATTTAATTATGATAATTGTTCTTTAATAGATTGTATTTCCTTGTTGCAATCCATGTTGAATTCTCCTCATGCTTATAATCAAAACAAAGCTTTTACTAAACATATCGTTGATGCTATGATGCAATCTTTTGAAGAAAAGCTTGAATTGGAAGTTTCTATGCCTAGAAAACTTTATGATGAGTGGGAACCTACTATTAAGATTAAGATTAACGATTATGAGTGCTCTGCTTTGTGTGATTTGGGTGCTAGCGTTTCCACGAATCCAAAAACTTTTTGTGATGTGTTAGGTTTCCGTGAATTTGATGATTGTTCTTTAAATTTGCATCTTGCAGATTCCACCATTAAGAAACCTATGGGAAGAATTAATGATGTTCTTATTATTGCAAATAGGAATTATTTTCCTGTAGATTTCATGTTTTTGGTATAGATTGCAGTCCTACATGTCCTATTAGTCTTGGTAGACCTTTCCTTAGAATGATTGGTGCAATTGTTGATATGAAAGAAGGAAACAATAGATTTCAATTTCCATTAAGGAAGGGCATGGAACACTTTCCAAGAAAGAAACTTAAATTGCCATATGAATCTATTATGAGAGCTACTTATGGATTGCATACCAAAGATGACAATACCTAGATCTATTTGTGTTTTAATGCCTAGCTATGGGCGTTAAACAATAACGCTTGTTGGGAGGCAACCCAATTTTATTTTTGTACTTGGATTTTTTCTTCTGTTTTGCAATGAATAATCATCTAGCCTCTGTTCAGATGTGGTTTTGTGTTTTAGTTAGTGCTTGTGCCAAGTAAGATGTCACACCCTAGCTAGTCATGCATTAGAGTGTGTGCATCATGTTTAAAATTCCATTTAACTTGAAATGGGGATCTGTGAAACCCTCAGAATCATTTCTGAAAAGGACCCAAATAAAAACTTCTCCAAAAGGGTCCAAGAAAATGCTCATGTTGATCTCTGAAAATATTGGACAGAGATAAAAATCAAACCAATATTTTTAGTGGCTCATGGACATTTATTTTGGGCATTTGGAATTAATGCATAAATATTTGCTTTGGAAATATATTTCTATATATATTAATATATGTCCAAATATTATGCCAATTATAAAGGAGCTTTGGAATAATATATCTAGCCCCTGAAAAATTTGGCATAAGTTAAATAAATGATTTAATATATTATTTAAATCAAAACAAATGTCAGAAATTAGAAAACAGAAAAAAATAAAAGGGAGAAGCTTACCTGGGCTCCTCCACTGTG
>NC_041382.1:313945554-313978630 GCF_002162155.2 Triticum dicoccoides | reverse complement strand
CTCACACGGCCGAACACCACCGTCGCCGCCGTTCGCCTTAGCAGCCGTGTCCGGCCACCCCTCGCTCCCCCGACTAGCTCAGAAGCTCCGCCACAACCCCCTCTTCTTCCCCACCGCTCCACGGGCCTCCGGAAGCCCTGCATCGCCGCCACGTCGTCGTTCCCCTCTTCGGGCTCCGACCATCATCGCCGACGAATTCGCCGTCTCCAGCGCGTCTCCGAGCCCGCTTCGACGCCCACTGCAACCGCGGTGAGCCCCCGAGTCGTTTCCCCCTTCTTCCCGGGTCTCTTTCGACCTCTAGGCCTTAGCCCCACCTTGGCCGAGAGCTCCACGCCGCCGGCGATGTCGCCGTCGTGGCCACGGTCACCGTAGCGCCCAACCGAGCACACTATCGTGCTCCACGCCTCACTAGGAGCACGCAGCACGCACCAACGCCTCCCCAAACACCCTGCAACGCTGACTCCGACCACACCCGAACTCCGGCCGCCGCTCACGAGCTCGCCGTCGACGGTACCGGCCACCCCAGGCTCGGCCACCACCACCGTTCGACGCGCGGGAGCAAGAGCTCTCCAACGAGCCCAAGAACGGCCTCGCCCGTGTCCTGTAGCGCGATCCCGCATCGCGCCGCCGTCTCGGGCCTCGCCGGCGTCACGCCGCCGGTGGGTTTGACCCACCTTGACCACGGCAGGACCCCCCTGAGTCCCTGACAGGTGGGCCCAGCCCTGTAGCTAATTAAGATTAGCGCTAACCACTGTTAGTTAACCCCCTGACACTGACCAGTGGGCCCCAGCGCCACTAATTAGTAATTAGGATTAATTTAACCCTGTTTAACCCCCCTGTCACTGACGTGTGGGCCCCACACGTCAGGTTTGACCTCAGCCAACCGCAGTTAACCACTGACGTCATGATGACGTCATGCTGGCGCAATAACTATAATTTCTGGATTTAATTTAAATCAGGAAATTCCAGAATATTATTTAAACTTCAAAAATTCATAACTTTTATTTTGTAACTCCAAATTGGACAAATTATATATGAAAAATGATCAGAAAAATCCAATCTATCCATCTGTACTATTTTCATGCATGATCAAACAAGTTAAATTGATGTTTTAAGCAGAACAAGGAAAAGCACTTTAAAAGGCCATGTTTGAGTTTGAAATTTGAATCCTTGATTCAAATTTGTTCAAGCCCTTCTGGTTTTAGTTGCATTAGCCCAACACACTCATATTGCCATGTTTCATGCATGCATCATATTGTTGCACATTGTTTGGTGATGGTTGTGTATCGGTGTCCTTGCGACAGGTTCTGCCTCCGAGGAGTACCGTGATTACCCTAACGAAGAACCGTATCAGTGCATCGAACCATCAGGCAAGCAACCAACCATTTGATCATATCGATACAATCCCATGTTCTCACTCCCGCTCTCTTTTACTGCATTAAGACAACGTGTTTCAAACTGCTGTGTGCTACGGTAGTTGAACCCATTTCCTCTGCATGACCTGTCATTGCCACAGTAACTAGATGAAACCCACTAGCATGTGTAGGAGTTGTTTGAGCCATATGTATGTGTTGTTCCTGCCTTGCTATGCCTGCTATGCTTAGAGTCGTGTCAGGTCTGGTTCATCTGGGTGATGGGCTAGAGTGAAATGTTTATGTCGGTAATGAGAGTGGTGTGGTGAACACGATTTGGTAAAGGTATCGATGAGAGGCCATGTAGGAGTACATGGTGGGTTGTTTCATTGAAGCCGACCTTAAGCACTGAGATCTGTATGCGTGATTTAAGATACAGCTACTACCATGCATTGGGCCCTGAAATATGACCCCGCTCGACTTCTTATTCACCCTAGCTCTCTGTCCAGGAGTTGCAAGTAGTTTCTGGTGTTTGTAGCCTACTGGAGGCCGTGGATAGCGCTGACCGTAGGGGTGGGCTGTGATGCGGTAGGTACGTGGCCGGGTGTACCGAATACCCGTTAGGTATCTCGGGAACCCTGTTCACATCGTTCGGGGCCGTATGGGAAACCTCGGCCGGACTCCCTGCGGATGGAACCTGAATAGGCGATAAACCTGGACTGGAGGCTTAGGTGATTAGGTAGGTCGTGGCCGACACCCACGTTGGGCTTCCGCTTGAAGGTTGCCGAGTACATGTCGTGTAAACGACGGTAAGTGGTGAGAGCGTGTATGAAGAAGTACCCCCTGCAGGGTTAACATGATCTATTCGAATAGCCGCGTCCGCGGTAAAGGACTACTTGGTTGCCTATACAGTTCATAGACAAGTAAATGGAAACTACTAAAAGCCTCAAGATAAGTGTGAGTGCCAAGGATGGCTCTTCCGTAGGAAGACGGAGGTGGATCCTCGGTAGTGTATTGAAGTGGTGAATAGTGGACTCGTGTGCGCAAAACTATTTCAAGTTGGAGTATCGTAGGATAGCCTAGCCAAGAGTCAAAGCTGGCTTGCTGCAATAACTCCACCAACCCTTCTTGATACTATGCATGTATGTAGGATCTGATGTAAGTCTTGCTGAGTACCTTTGTACTCATGATGCTATAATCTACATTTTTACAGAAGACGCTGCAACCCCTTCTGATGGGTTCTATGTAGACGTTGACATCAACGAGTAGGCTAAAGACCCAGGTGGTGACCCTGAGCTTGTGAAGGACCACATAGTATAGCCAGGCTTTCCAAGCCTCTTTTATTTTACTAGTTGTCTGTACTCAGACAAGTTACTTCCGCTGCTGGCTTGTATGATTGTATGACTTGTATGTTGGGTCGTGAGACCCGTACCTTTGTGTGTATGTTATGTATGGCTCACTGAGCCTTAAATAAAGTACTTGTGTCATAGAGTCATGTTGTGATGCTTCGTTGTATTTGCACATATCGAGCATATTGTGTGTATGATTGAAATGCTTGGTATGTGTGGGATCTGACTATCTAGTTGTTTATCTTTAGTAGCCTCTCTTACCGGGAAATGTCTCCTAGTGTTACCGCTGAGCCATGGTAGCTTGCTACTGCTCTGGAACACTTAGGCTGGCCGGCATGTGTCCTTCTTTGTTCCTGTGTCTGTCCCTTCGGGGAAATGTCACGCTTTGAGTACCGGAGTCCTGCTAGCCCGCTACAGCCCGGTTTACCGGAGTCCTGCTAGCCCAGTGCTGCAGCCCGGACCCATTTGCTGATGACCGACACGTTCGAAGCTGGGTCATGGATGCCTGTCCCTGTAAGTCTGTGCCACTTTGGGTTTACGACTAGTCATGTCAGCCCGGGCTCTTTATCATATGGATGCTAGCGACACTATCATATACGTGAGCCAAAATGCGCATACGGTCCCGGGCAAAGGTAAGGCGACACCCGTGAGGATACCGTGCGTGAGGCCGCAACGTGATATGAGGTGTTACCCGCTAGATCGATGTGACATCGAGTCGGGGTCCTGACAGCGTTGGCATCAGAGCCGGACTGCCTGTAGGTTCTCCAAGCCAAACTGGTCGATGTTGAGTCTAGAAATTCTTTAGTTATATGTAGGGGAATTGTTTGTGGGATGGAACATAAGGCTCTTTTTACTCCTTTATCTTATGACATTCTGATCTGAGTCAGTCCATTCTTCCACCGGGGGATAAGGAATTAGGATCTGTTCTCTCTATCAGGATCACGTCTTACTAATCAGTAGTACCTTATAAGTTTGATGGATACAAGCCTAGTTCAGTTTTACTACCACATTATGTTGTTAGAATGGATTCAGAACTTTGATATGATGATGTTGAGTGTGTATGAAATCCTTTGTCAAATGTCTCAAAATCCTTCTTGAGCATTTACAGCTGTTATGCTGCCGAAATTTCGCTAGAAATTCTAATGCCTTTGCATTATGATTGTGCTTTCAGATGGCCACTCGCGACCTCAATCAAGTGGTTCGCCTGACTCGATGCCTAGATGTACCCGGCCATACTGCCAAGTTGGTCAGGGTAATGACTGAGGCTGGATACCGCTGGTATCCTGAGTACACGGTCGAAGAGCAATTCCGAGACTTTAATCAAAGCCAGTATCTCTGCACTGTCAGGATATTTCCATCTTATCCTGGATCCACCGAGCCTCTTCACTGCTCCTATGGACTCGGGGTTACTATTGAGATGGCTGTGCAGGACGCCGCCTACTCTATGATGACCATTATGCGAGTCAGATCTGGTCTTTTTCGGGACTCTGATTTCCGGTATATGCCAGGATCACTTCCGGGGGCACAAGGGTATCTCCAGGCTATCTATGCTGACCCCACCCAGGAGGATTCACGGACTCGCACCACTGCTGAGATGCTCGAGGATAAAGACCGTGAAAATCGGGCCTTGAGGTTAGAGCTCTTCAATACCCGTGCTGACCACTGGGCCACTTTGACTCGGTTCGCACCGGCGGTGCAAGCTGGATTCTCAGATATGCGCGATCTCTATCCTGTGAGATCTGCTCTGCCAGACGTGATGGTTTGGCGTGATGTAGGAGGCATCACCCCACCTCGCGGTCCCCGCAGGCCACCGTCTGTTGGTCCAAGGCCTCATCCTAGCCCCTATGGTCCACAAGCTCCGCGAGATCGTCTGTTTCCGGATGATCATGTTGAGCTTCCAGGCTATGGAGGTGACTTCTACGAGGACTACTACGGATCGGTCTGAGTTAGTGGTAGTATCACTAGTTCGCACTAGCAGTGTCGTCTATCGTCCCGCATGACTCGTGGGATATGACCTAGTTTGTACTCCTTCCGGAGGTGTAGAAAAATAATGTATAGGAGCTTGGAATGCCTCCGATGAGATGTAATCCTCTTTCACCGTAATAGTACTTGTTTGGTCTTGTACTAAACCCTGTATGGTGTGTATGACGATGGAATAAAGCAGCAGTTTCTGTATCTACCATGTCATACGGATGATCATCTTGCATTTCGAGTTATACCTTACATTTTTATCCTAGGTCGGAATTTTATCATCCTGACTAAATCATTGTCTTGTTTACCTAGGATGGTCAACACGCACGCTAACCCTGCTTCTCAAGAGCAGGCCGAAGGCAGTGAAGCCAGGCATGCAAATCTGCCTCATCCTCCTTCACTAGCCGAGGTTATGATGGAAGCTGAGAGAAACAAGCGGGAGACCAACCGTTTGTTAGAGCGTATTGAACAGAACACGGCACACCATCAGAGGACTAACGTGGTGTCACTCAGTGATTTTATCAAATTGCATCCACCTACGTTCCACCACTCCGTCGAGCCTCTCGACGCTGATGACTGGCTTCGCAGTATCTCTCACAAACTGCGCTCCGCGCTGGTAGCGGAGGCTGACAAGGTCACCTTTGCTGCATATCATCTTGAAGGCCCCGCCAGTCTATGGTGGGAGAATTATGGAGCTATGCGCCCGGCGGGCCATGTCACTACTTGGGCTGAATTCAGCGAGGCTTTCCGTGAACATCACATTCCGGAGGGTCTCATGGACCGTAAACGTGAAGAATTTTGCAGTTTCACCCAAGGCCGGCTTTCTGTGGATGCTTACAGCAGGGAGTTTGGTAATCTCGCACGATATGCAACCGAGGAAGTGTCTACCGATGCCAAGAAGCAAGCAAGGTTCCCTAAGGGCCTTAGTCCTGAGCTTCGCCGCGACCTCCGTCTGCATGAGTGCACATCTTTTCAGAAACTTGTCAACAAAGCCATCAGTACTGAAACTGGTCAGACTAACTATGACGCAACACGCAAGCATGGCCGTGATATGGGTTCCTCATCCGGTGCTGGTCCTCAGAAGCGCCGCGTGTGGGTACCCAACACCGCCCTGCCACCCAGGTTCACACCGAGGCCATCCTTCCAGGCGCCTCGCCCTGTTCAACAGTCTGCACCGGCCAAGCCCTATGGGGGTCCATCTACCAATGCTCCTCCACGTACCAGTTCCGTGACTTGTTTCAAGTGTGGGGAATCTGGCCACTATATGCGTGAGTGTCCCCAGACCAACCCCAATCAATCTGCTAAAGCTGTTGGCCGTGGCAAGCCGACAGGAAAAATATTCCACGCCAAGCCGGTCACCGCTTCACGTGGCCATGTCAACTGTATCTCTGCCGAAGAAGCTCAAGAGGATCCCAACGTCGTTCTCGGTACGCTTCTTGTCAATTGCCACCCGGCATCTGTTCTTTTCGATACAGGAGCCTCTCATTCTTTTATATCTGAAAACTATGCTCGCTTGCATAACGTCGCATTCGGTGATATGCCAACCTCTATGGTAATTCAAACTCCGGGATCCAAATGGCAAACTTCTAGAGTAAGCCATGGAAATGAAATCCATGTCGACAGACTTGTTTTCCTCGCGTCTTTGATAGCCCTTAAATCTTCAGATATTAATATCATTTTGGGTATGGACTGGATGTCAGCTCATCAAGCCAAAATTGATTGCTTCTCTAGGACTGTTCAACTCACCCATCCTTCGGGGAAGATAGTCAATGTCTTGACCCGAATAGCCAAGCGACAATTATATTCTCTTAACGCCAGCCCTTTGCCAGACCTTGAGGACGTTCCGGTAGTCCGTGACTTCCCGGATGTCTTCCCAGAAGAATTGCCAGGTGTTCCACCTGACAGGGATGTTGAGTTCGTAATAGACCTCATTCCAGGAACCGTTCCGATTGCTAGAAGTTCTTATAAGATGGCACCCCTAGAACTAGCCGAGCTTAAGAAACAACTCGATGAGTCCTTGAAAAAGGGTTTCATCCGACCTAGCTCCTCTCCGTGGGCTTGCCCCGTCCTATTCGTCAAGAAGAAGGATGGTACGGACCGGATGGTTGTAGACTACCGACCTGTCAATTTAGTCACAATCAAGAACAAATATCCACTTCCCAGGATCAACGACCTGTACGATCAGCTCGCTGGATCCTCAGTCTTTTCCAAGATGGATTTGAGGTTGGGCTACCATCAAATCAAAATCAGAAACGGGGACATCCCTAAAACGGCCTTTGTTACTCGTTATGGCCAATACGAGTACACCGTCATGTCCTTCGGTTTAACCAACGCTCCAGCCACCTTTTCTCGGTTAATGAACTCAATCTTCATGGAGTATTTGGATAAATTCGTCGTAGTTTATCTCGATGATATACTCATCTACTCCAAGAATGAGGAAGAACATGCCGAACATCTACGGCTAGTGTTGCAGAAACTTCGAGAGCATCGCCTTTATGCCAAATTTTCTAAATGTGAATTCTGGTTGTCAGAAGTGACCTATCTGGGTCATGTAATATCTGGTAAAGGTATTGCTGTTAACCCTGAGCGAGTTCAAGCCGTCCTTAATTGGACTCCACCTGAATCGGTCAAGCAAGTTCGGAGCTTTTTGGGCTTAGCGAGCTATTGCCGTCGCTTTGTCGGAAACTTCTCCAAAGTTGCTAAACCTCTAACCGAACTCCTCAAGAAAGATAAGAAGTTCGAGTGGACTCCACAATGTGAGCACAGCTTTCAGGAACTGAAAAGACGCCTGACTTCTGCTCCCGTACTGGTACCGCCAGACTTCTCTAAGGACTTTGTTATCTACTGCGACGCCTCGCGACAAGGACTAGGTTGCATTCTCATGCAAGATCGACACGTAATTGCCTACGCTTCACGGCAATTGCACCCACATGAGGAGAATTATCCTACTCATGATCTAGAGCTTGCAGCCGTAGTCTATGCACTTAAGACCTGGCGACATTACCTCCTCGGTAATCGTTGCGAAATATTCACTGATCACCAAAGTCTGAAGTACATCTTCACCCAACCAGATTTGAATCTCAGGCAAAGACGTTGGGTCGAGTTGATCACAGATTTTGACTTAGGAATAACCTACACCCCAGGGAAATCCAACGTCATGGCTGATGCGCTAAGTCGTAAATCTTATTGTAACAATCTGATGTTACAACAAAGTCAACCGCTTCTCCATGAGGAATTTCGGAAGCTTAACCTTCACATTGTTCCTCAAGGATTTCTTTCCACCTTGGTGGCGAAACCTACTCTTACGGATCAAATCATTGCTGCCCAGAAGCGAGATAAGGGAATAGCTAAGATCAAGGAGAACATTGCTAGCGGAGGTGCTAGTTGTTTCTCCACAAATGATCATGGTGTTGTGTACTTTGAGAACCGTCTAGTGGTTCCCAAGAACCAGCATCTACGGCAGTTGATCCTTAAGGAGGCTCATGAATCTCCTCTCACTATTCATCCCGGTAGTACTAAGATGTATCAGGACCTACGCCAGAGGTTCTGGTGGACTAGGATGAAGAGAGAAATTGCTCAGTATATTGCTAATTGCGACGTTTGTCGTCGTGTAAAAGCAGAGCACCAACGGCCTGCTGGCACCCTTCAACCCTTAGCTATTCCTGAATGGAAATGGGATAAAATTGGTATGGATTTCATTACCGGTTTTCCCAGGACCAAGAGAGGGAATAATGCTATCTTTGTCGTTGTCGATCGTCTTTCCAAAGTAGCCCATTTCTTACCTGTTCGTGAGAGTATAACCGCTAGTCAGCTGGCAGACTTATACATCTCCCGAATAGTGTCTCTCCATGGTGTTCCTTTGGAAATTAACTCAGATCGAGGAAGTCTCTTCACCTCTCGATTTTGGGAAAGTTTCCAAAATGCTATGGGAACCCGTCCCTCCTTCAGCACTGCCTTCCACCCTCAGTCGAGTGGTCAAGTGGAACGCGTCAACCAGATTCTAGAGGACATGCTTCGAGCCTCTGTTATCTCATTCGGGATGGACTGGGAGAAGTGCCTTCCATTTGCCGAATTCGCTTATAACAACAGCTATCAATCTAGCTTGGGTAAAGCCCCTTTTGAAGTTCTCTATGGACGATGATGTCGAACACCCCTTAACTGGTCAGAGACCGGGGAAGACAATTCTTTGGCCCGGATATGATTCAGGAAGCAGAAGAACAAGTTCGCATCGTTCGTGAAAAGTTGAAAACAGCCCAATCTCGTCAAAAGAGTCAATATGACCGAAAACATAAGGCTATGACTTTTGAGGTTGACGAGAAGGCTTATCTTCGGGTCACCCCTCTGAAGGGAACCCATCGTTTCGGTATCAAAGGCAAATTGGCTCCTCGTTACATTGGACCTTTTCGCATTCTTGCCAAACGAGGGGAAGTTGCCTACCAGTTGGAACTACCTCCGCACCTCTCCAGGGTCCACGATGTCTTCCACGTTTCTCAACTCAGGCGTTTCTTCTCGGATCCTATCCATGGAGTGGACCACGAAACGCTTGATCTCCAAGATAATCTTACATATCGAGAGTACTGCATTCGTATCCTCGATCAGGCCGAACGTACCACTCGACGTCATAATATCAAGTTCCTCAAAGTACAATGGTCGCACCATTCTGAGGATGAAGCAACTCGGGAAAGGGAGGATCGTCTTCGACTTGAGTATCCCGCCTTCTTCCCGGAGGAACCCAAATCTCGGGACGAGATTCTTTTGAGTGGGGGTGAGTTGTCACACCCTAGCTAGTCATGCATTAGAGTGTGTGCATCATGTTTAAAATTCCATTTAACTTGAAATGGGGATCTGTGAAACCCTCAGAATCATTTCTGAAAAGGACCCAAATAAAAACTTCTCCAAAAGGGTCCAAGAAAATGCTCATGTTGATCTCTTAAAATATTGGACAGAGATAAAAATCAAACCAATATTTTTAGTGGCTCATGGACATTTATTTTGGGCATTTGGAATTAATGCATAAATATTTGCTTTGGAAATATATTTCTATATATATTAATATATGTCCAAATATTATGCCAATTATAAAGGAGCTTTGGAATAATATATCTAGCCCCTGAAAAATTTGGCATAAGTTAAATAAATGATTTAATATATTATTTAAATCAAAACAAATGTCAGAAATTAGAAAACAGAAAAAAATAAAAGGGAGAAGCTTACCTGGGCTCCTCCACTGTGCAGCCCATCCAGCTGGCCGGCCCAGCCAGCAGGCGGCCCAGCCCGCCTCCCTCCTCTGTCGTCTTCGTCCCGACAGAGGGAGGGGAGTGTGGCCGGCGCGCGCGCCCGCCACCGCGCCACGCCACCTCTCTCCCTGCCTGCCTGCCCTCCCCTCCTCGCCTCTGTCAGGACCCCGACTCGATGCCACATCGATCTAGCATGTAACACCTCATATCACTTTGCGGCCTCACGCACGGTATTCCCACGGGTGTCGCCTTACCTTTGCCCGGGACCGTTTGCGCCTTTTGGCACACGTATATGACAGTGTCGCTAGCATCCATATGATAAGGAGCCCGGGCTGACATGGCTAGTCGTAAACCCAAAGCGGCACAGACTTACAGGGACAGGCATCCATGACCAAGCATCGAACGTGTCGGTCATCAGCGAGTGAATCCAGGCTGTAGCACTGGGCTAGCAGGACTCCGGTGAACCGGGCTGTAGCGGGCTAACAGGACTCCGGTATTCATCGCGTGACATTTCCCCGAAGGGACAGACACAAGAACGAAGAAGGACACATGCCGGCCAGCCTAAGTGTTCCGGAGCAGTAGCAAGCTACCATGGCTCGGTGGAAACACTAGGAGACATTTCCCCGTAAGAGAGGCTACTAAAGATAAACAACTAGATGGTCAGATCCCACACATACCAAGCATTTCAATAACATACACACAATATGCTCGATATGTGCAAATACAACATGGCATCACAACATGACTCTACGACTCAAGTAATTTATTCAATAGGCTCCGAGGAGCGCGATATTACAATCATGGGTCTCATGACCCAACAATCAGAGCATACAAGTCAAAGCACAAGCGGAAGCTATCATGTCTGAGTACAGACATCTATAAATGAAAAAGGCTGAGAAGCCTGACTATCTATCAGATCCTGCCGAGGGCACAAGATCGTAGCTGAGGTATCAAGCTAAACGTCGAAGTCCACGTGGAACTACTAGTGAGACTGAAGTCTCTCTGCAAAACATAAAAGAGGCAAACATGAGTACAAATGTACCCAGCAAGACTTACATCAGATCTATCTACACATGCATCATTATCAACAAAGGGGATGGTGGGGTTTAACTGCAGCAAGCCAGCTTTGACTCGGTGGCTATCCTGAACTACGACTGCGAGTAACTTTTTTTGAGGTGGCACACACGAGTCCACATATTCACCATATCAATACACCACTATGGATCCGCTCCCGTCTCCCTACGAGAACGCCATCCATAGCACTCACGCTTATCTTGCGCATTTTAAAGTATCCACTTTCACTTGTCTATGAACTGATATAAGCAACCCAGAAGTCCTTTACCGCGGACACGGCTATTCGAATAGATGATGTTAACCCTGCAGGGGTGTACTTCTTCATACATGTTTCCACCACTTAGCGTCTGCACACGACATGTGCTCGGCAGACTTCAAGCGAAAGCCGACGTGGGTGTAGACCACGACCTACCTAAACACTCAAGTCTCTAGTCCAGGTTTATCGCCTATTCGGGTTCCATCCATGAGGAGATCCGGCCGGAGTTTCGCTCACAGCCCCAAACGATGTGAACAGGGTTCCCGAGACACCAAACGGGCGCCCGGTACACCGTGCCACGCGCCTACCGCATCACAGCCCACCCCTACGGTCAGCGCTGTCCACGGCCTCCAGCATACTACAAACACCAGAAACTACTTGCAACTCCTGGACAGAGGACAAGGGTGAATAAGAAGTCGAGCGGGGTCATATTTCAGGGCCCAATGTATGGTAGTAGCTGAATCATGGATCACAAACACAGAACTCAGTTCCTGAGGACGGCTGCAATGAGACAACCCACCATGTACTCCTACATGGCCTCTCACCGCTACCTTTACCAAATCGTGTTCACACACTTAGCTCACACACAGTAGGACATGTTCACACGCCTCTGATTCATCCCCGATGAATCAGACCTGACTCAACTCTAAGCAGTAGCAGGCATGATAAACAAACATGAATGAGTAGGCACAACAGGGCTCAAACAACTCCTACTCATGCTAGTGGGTTTCATCTATTTACTGTGGCAATGACAGGTCATGCAAAGGATAAAGGGGTTCAGCTACCGCAGCAAGTAACAAATATGTCGTTGTTGTCCTAATGCAGTAAAAGAGAGCAGGAGCGAGAGAGTGGGATTTTATCGGAATGAACAAGGGGGTTTGCTTGCCTGGCACTTCTGAAGATAACATTGAGTCTTCATCAGTGTCAACGATCACATCATCGGTATCACGTCTATCGAGAGGGGACAAATACCGGCAACACAGAAGGGAACACAATCAATGCAATGCACAATATGATGCATGATCATGACATGGCAAAATGAATGTGTGTTGGGCTAATGCAACTAGCAACGGATTAAATGAAGTTGGTTTGAATATAAAATTCAAATTCAAACTCCATATGTGATTATTTAAATGCCCTTTATATGATTTGTGCTAAACAGCACCTATAAGTTGTTCTAACATGCATGAAAATGGTACAGATGGATTCCTTGAATTTTTCTGATAATTTTTCATATATGATTTATTTAATTTGGAGTTACGGTTGAATTTCTATGAATTTTAGAAGTTTTAGGCATTTTCTGGAATTTCAGAATTAAATTAAATCCAGAAAATGAGTTATGACATCAGCACTGCGTCATGCTTGCATCAGCAAGTCAACAGGGCTGCCTCGGGTCAAACCTGACGTGTGGGGGCCACACGTCAGTGACACAGGTTAGACAGGGGGGTTAGTTTAATTTAATTAAAGATTAGGGCACTAGGGCCCACATGTCAGTGGCTCTGGGGTTAGATTAGGTGGTGATTAGCTTAAGCTAATCACCTGATGGCGGGGGCCCACCTGTCAGTGTCAGCAAAGGGGGTAGTTAAGATAAAATAGTTAAACTAATTAACAGGGGGGGCTGGCCCCACCTGTCATCGACCCAGAGAGGGGGGGGGGTCCCGCCGTGGTCAACGTGGTCAGACCCACCGGCGGCTTGACGCCGGCGAGGCCAGACGCGGTGGTGCGCGTCGGAAACCAACTACAGGGGCTCTTTTGGCGCGCAGGAAGCAGCTACGGGGAGAGGGTGGAGTGGCGCATCCAACGGTGGCGGTGGCGGAGGCTGGGGTGGCCGGAGCTGCCGGCGGCGACCTCTTTTGCGGCTGCCGGAGTTCGGGCAATCTCGGGGTCGGGGTTAGGGAGCACGGCAGGAGGAGCTGGGGCGTGCTACAGACTCCTGAGATCATGGTGAGCACGTCAGTGGGCTCGGATACGAGCTGGGGTGGCTGTGGCCACGGCCACGCCATGGCCGGCGGCGAGAGATTCTCGGGCAAAGTGGTGGGGCTAGCTAGAGAGGGAGGTGGGGCACGGGGAGAGAGGGAATCGGGTCGAGGGCTCACCGCGGTTCTTCTGGTGCTGCTGGCGAGGCAGGGGAGGCACGGGGTCCGGCGAATCGACGGAGGGGAGCTTCGGTGGCCGGCGACGGAACGGCGATGGTGGCGGCGTTGCAGGGCTTCCGGAGGGCCGTGGGTCGGTGGGGAGGAAGGAGGGGGTCGAGGCGGAGCTCGTGGGTGTGTCGGAGAGGCTAGGGGTGGCCGGTGGCCACGAGAGAGCTCGTCGGCGGCGGCGGGTGTGTTCGGTGGCTGCGCGCGAGAGAGCCAGAGGAGGAGAGGAGCTCGGGGAGAGAGTGAGAGGCCTGGGGGGGTGCGTGGCGTCGCGGACGGGGTCCAGGGCAACGAGAGGAAGCAGGAGGTGGCTAGGGGGGAAGCAGGAGGTGGCCGAGGCAGCGTCGGCGGGCGCCACGCCTCGCCTCTGTTCGTCCTCCTGGCAGAGGAGGAAGAGGACAAAGGAGGAGGAGGTGGGCTGGGCCGGCTGGGGGGGAGCTGGGCCGGTGGTGGCGCCAGGTAAGGTTTCTCTTCCCTTTTTTTCTATTTTGTTTCTCTTTTCTATTTCTGTAGTTTTGTTTCTGATTTAGTTTATAGCACAAATCATTTTAATAAATCCTGCAAATAATTGTGGCCATTAAATGAATTATTACAGAGGCCCTTAACTATTTTCAGAATTGTTGGAGCATTTAAAAATATTAATAGTATTTAAATGCCCCAATTCAAATACAATATGGATTATTCAAAAATCCATAATGGCCCAAAAATATTGGCATCATTTTTGGTAGAGGCTTTTCACCTTTGTCAAAAATCATGAACATTTTTGAAAGCCCTTTGGACTTACTTGAAAGTATTTTAGGATGAACCTAGTGAATTCCTTTAATGCTAGGGTTTGAGCAATCCCCATTTCAAATTTCATAAAATTTAAACATGTTGCATGGATGCTAAAGCAAAAACAAACAAGGGCTGATCTGGGGCTGTGACAGCTCACCCCCACTAAACAAAAATCTCGTCCCGAGATTCAAGCGTAGGGTAGGGTGAAGGGGAAACGCAAGCTAGCACAATCTTCACGATCCAGGGTGCACTTTATCAAAGCGTTGATTCGATCACCATCATTGCCTTGATGTCTTGCTCTGAGAAATCCTGCTAACATGACCTGGAGAGAAGAAGGAGACTCTAGAAGGGTCGATCTTCTCGAAGATCGAACAACTCACGGAGTGTGACATAGAACCATCTCTCGGGTTGAGACACGGGATACACATCAAGAGGGGTGGAAAGAAACGGATGACGAAGGTTCACTAGGTGGACAACAATTCCACACTTAAAAAGGTGGTAAACGATTGTCCATGTAGCGAGGAGTTGAGTTGCCATGATACCATAACGATACACCTTAGGGAAGGTGACCCGTAGAGATATTCCCTTAAGTGGAAAAAGAATTACTTTTGATTCAGAGATCATTGAAACTCTTTAAACCAGCCTAAGAAAATTCTCGAGCGATCGTTTGGAGGGGGTCGGTAGGATGGCATACTCGGACTTGGATGATGTGGACTACCTTGTTGAAGACAACGTAATGGATGAATTTGCTTATTACCGGAAATGGAAGAGACCCATGGTAGAATGGCACATTGGCGGTGCAAGCTAGGAACAGAATGCAAATGCTAGGAATGATTCTGGTAACTGGGAAAGAACCCAACAATAGGGAGTGAATTCACTGTTTGAAAAGATCATAGCATTGCCGAGGAAACTGAGAGCAAACCCAGTTAGTGCTGATGATAACACGTAGCGCTTGTGCGTGCTCTCAAGAACTTGAGCATTTCCACAATCATCAAGGTTTTATCAACAACCGCGTCAAGGGTGCTGACAACGCAACATACTACCATGATGAATAGCGATGGACGATGCAGATGCGAAGGAGGATAACACTTTCTCAGATTTCACCTTAGCGAGGCCAAGCAAATAAAATCTGGATGATCGACCGAGAGACATTTAGCACTCCGCTTCTAATGTTCTCCTTGATGTGCTAGTGTAACCCATTCATAGAAATGGTCTGGTATCTAGGACATCAAGTAAAAGGTCGGACTTCGGGATCTCAAAATCCATAGGGGCAACTAGGGAGTAAATCCTACGAAATCTCTATGGGGAGGTGGCCAACTTCCTCAATCAAGATATTATAATAACAGGTCTTCCGGCTGGGTGTGTTGGCCACGACATCCACTTTACCGGTTATCGAGGGACCAATATTATAGTTCTTGGAGAATGTTCCAACCATCATATCTGCCTGAGATTCAGATCTGGTTGGTGTCAGGATATCCCAGACTCATCGAGTCTAGGAAGAAAAACGAAAATTTGCAACACAAATCGACGAGATGACGTTGCGAGATTCTCGGGAAATGAACTACGATAGTAAGCTCCAAAACATGAGCTAGTTCTGCTACAAACATGTGAACACGTTGTCCCGGACAAGCATGACCACGTGGTAGTCTTACATCAAAACACTATCGAGTTCTGGTTGGGAACCATTACCGTGGATAACGAAGTCCTTGCATAAGTCATATGATTAGCTCTTATGAAGGATCTTCTTCCCCTTGAACAAATCAATCAGTGGCTTGGTGTGCTCGGGACACATATGGAATGAAGGTTGCAAGTCTCCAGACCACAGAATACTTCGCACGTGTGCATGACTAATTTGGAATGATTCCAGGGAAACAAAACAATCTTCCTCAAATTCAGGGCGGCAACTTGCATCACATGCACATGAATTAGGGAAAATCACTACTTTCCTTCAAACATATGCTTCATGAACGAAACACGAAGAAATGCTTACACAAGTTTCCAACACTAGGTTGATGTTCAACATGATTCATGGGGGGAGACAAAATGCTACTGATGGGCTCAACAGCAACTCATCGGAATTTCCATATCACTCGACTTCCACCATCATGTGAACACGGTGATAGCATTGGTCAGACCAAAGATGTAATGGTGTATGCTCGAGGGATCAACCACGAGTAGGACAACATTACGAGCATCGTTGGTACTGATTTGATATGACGATAGCCCACACTCAAATCAAGGGATTGATAAGACAATAGGTCCAGCAACTGATCACAGGGACCAATCGATGAAGATATCATCTTTCTTCAACACACACTACACAAGATTATCCCTTTGGAACGAACTAAGTCAGGCAGGCTTTTATCCTCCAACTCTCCAAGTTGTTGTCTAGCTTAACCAACTAGCTCAGGGATATCTAACACCGATTCTTGGAGAGAAGGTGGTTCACAAGAAACCAACTTGATCTCGAGCTCAACATAACAGTCAGGTGACGACCTGGTGATACTTCCGAGAAGATATTCAGAAAATCATGAACCACCGGTATGTTACTAAGCTCGAGAACAATCTCGCTTTTGAGGGCAAGATGATATGATCAAATGAGTGAGGACTTGACAAGATCCTAACTCATCAATCGAAGGGTGCACCGAAATAAGGACTAGTAGCACGATCAGTCTTAGAAGGATGATTCAAAAACCAACACGCTAAAAATGAAATTATTATCCTTTAGCTACCAAGCAACGAGGTTGCTGGGAGTATTGATTTCACACACCATGATTCACTTGTCGGCACTCCGGCTGCAACAACACGGAACCGAGGAATGAAAAAGGATGGCGAGAAGTATCACTATGTCAAGAATTCACAAAAGGTGGTGCAATTCTCATGAAATTCCTGTCATAAAGAAGGTAATACTTCAGGGTAGAGCAGACCAGAAGCTGGATTGGCATTTGGTCTGTGGAATACAACTACTTTGACCCAATCCTAGATATGGAAGAGGTACTGGAGTTTGTTTCTCCTAGTCATTCCGGAATAGAATGGCTTGACAGACCACAAGAGTCATAGGCATCGATGAACGAACGCACGCATACTCTTGACTATCAATTGATAGACGAGGGTCAGAATGCAACTAAAGAGAACAACTCAAAGGAGCATATAACTTTCTGAGTTGTGGATGCATAGATTAGTATGTCGAACCAAGTTCAACATATTTCTTCCGGATAACCCATGCAGAAAGGTAGAACTGGCAGAGTCACGATTTATGAATGGAGAACCCCTCAAGAGTACTCTAATTGTGATTTTTTTTGATCCAATAAACATCTGCCATAAGTAGTTCATGGTATTTGGAAGAAGAAGATACCACGGACTTCAAGGACTATCGCAAAGGTTACTAATATCCTAAAAGCACTAGCAATTATTATCAACATGAAGTAGGTAGAGTGAATCTCGGGTTCAGAACCCAGGAGTAGAATACCTACTACTAAGTAGCATCACGGGATGCTTCCGAGAATAAAGGCCAGAATCTTCACACTAGGACACCAATCATGGCTAAATTACTAGGTGATCCCCTAAGACACCTAGGGTCATAATAATAGCTCCAACATATATGTCGAGGCAATAATTACCTCAACACACCGATTAGTGTGGTTAATCTGGCCCATGGGAACATCGGAAACAGAAGGAAGGGATTTGCAAATGCATCGGACTATTTAGAAACCTGGGATGACTCGGACAGCATAACGGCTATAATTGCTCAAAAAGATTTGAGACAATCACAAAAATGGTGGCATAACCACTCAGAAGCACAATATCAAGGTTCCGAGATCAACAATTAACATACGGAAGTAGTAGGAACTGAACTGAGACTTAAATCCAACAATCTTATAAGTCTACTGATTAGTAACACGTGATCCTAATAGAAAGAAGAGATAGCCTAGTTCTTAATCCCCGCAGGAAAGATGAGATAACTCAGATCAGAAGGGCATGAGGTATAAGGAGTAAAAAGAGCCTTACGTTCCATCCCACAATCAATTCCCTTATATAACTAAAGAATTTTCTAGACTCAACTTCGACCAGTTTGGCTTGGTAATCCTACAGGCAGTCAAGCTCTGATACCAACGCCGTCAGGACCCCGACTCGATGCCACATCGATCTAGCATGTAACACCTCATATCACTTTGCGGCCTCACGCACGGTATTCCCACGGGTGTCGCCTTACCTTTGCCCGGGACCGTTTGCGCCTTTTGGCACACGTATATGACAGTGTCGCTAGCATCCATATGATAAGGAGCCCGGGCTGACATGGCTAGTCGTAAACCCAAAGCGGCACAGACTTACAGGGACAGGCATCCATGACCCAGCATCGAACGTGTCGGTCATCAGCGAGTGAATCCAGGCTGTAGCACTGGGCTAGCAGGACTCCGGTGAACCGGGCTGTAGCGGGCTAACAGGACTCCGGTATTCATCGCGTGACATTTCCCCGAAGGGACAGACACAGGAACGAAGAAGGACACATGCCGGCCAGCCTAAGTGTTCCGGAGCAGTAGCAAGCTACCATGGCTCGGTGGAAAACACTAGGAGACATTTCCCCGTAAGAGAGGCTACTAAAGATAAACAACTAGATGGTCAGATCCCACACATACCAAGCATTTCAATAACATACACACAATATGCTCGATATGTGCAAATACAACATGGCATCACAACATGACTCTACGACTCAAGTAATTTATTCAATAGGCTCCGAGGAGCGCGATATTACAATCATGGGTCTCATGACCCAACAATCAGAGCATACAAGTCAAAGCACAAGCGGAAGCTATCATGTCTGAGTACAGACATCTATAAATGAAAAAGGCTGAGAAGCCTGACTATCTATCAGATCCTGCCGAGGGCACAAGATCGTAGCTGAGGTATCAAGCTAAACGTCGAAGTCCACGTGGAACTACTAGTGAGACTGAAGTCTCTCTGCAAAACATAAAATAGGCAAACGTGAGTACAAATGTACCCAGCAAGACTTACATCAGATCTATCTACACATGCATCATTATCAACAAAGGGGATGGTGGGGTTTAACTGCAGCAAGCCAGCTTTGACTCGGTGGCTATCCTGAACTACGACTGCGAGTAACTTTTTTTGAGGTGGCGCACACGAGTCCACATATTCACCATATCAATACACCACTATGGATCCGCTCCCGTCTCCCTACGAGAACGCCATCCATAGCACTCACGCTTATCTTGCGCATTTTAAAGTATCCACTTTCACTTGTCTATGAACTGATATAAGCAACCCAGAAGTCCTTTACCGCGGACACGGCTATTCGAATAGATGATGTTAACCCTGCAGGGGTGTACTTCTTCATACATGTTTCCACCACTTAGCGTCTGCACACGACATGTGCTCGGCAGACTTCAAGCGAAAACCGACGTGGGTGTAGACCATGACCTACCTAAACACTCAAGTCTCTAGTCCAGGTTTATCGTCTATTCGGGTTCCATCCATGAGGAGATCCGGCCGGAGTTTCGCTCACAGCCCCAAACGATGTGAACAGGGTTCCCGAGACACCAAACGGGCGCCCGGTACACCGTGCCACATGCCTACCGCATCACAGCCCACCCCTACGGTCAGCGCTGTCCACGGCCTCCAGCATACTACAAACACCAGAAACTACTTGCAACTCCTGGACAGAGGACAAGGGTGAATAAGAAGTCGAGCGGGGTCATATTTCAGGGCCCAATGTATGGTAGTAGCTGAATCATGGATCACAAACACAGAACTCAGTTCCTGAGGACGGCTGCAATGAGACAACCCACCATGTACTCCTACATGGCCTCTCACCGCTACCTTTACCAAATCGTGTTCACACACTTAGCTCACACACAGTAGGACATGTTCACACGCCTCTGATTCATCCCCGATGAATCAGACCTGACTCAACTCTAAGCAATAGCAGGCATGACAAACAAACATGAATGAGTAGGCACATCAGGGCTCAAACAACTCCTACTCATGCTAGTGGGTTTCATCTATTTACTGTGGAATGACAGGTCATGCAAAGGATAAAAGGGTTCAGCTACCGCAGCAAGTAACAGATGAATCGATGTTGTCCTAATGCAGTAAAAGAGAGCAGGAGCGAGAGAGTGGGATTTTATCGGAATGAACAAGGGGGTTTTGCTTGCCTGGCACTTCTGAAGATAACATTGAGTCTTCATCAGTGTCAACGATCACATCATCGGTATCACGTCTATCGAGAGGGGACAAATACCGGCAACATAGAAAGGAACACAATCATTGCAATGCACAATATGATGCATGATCATGACATGGCAAAATGAATGTGTTTTGGGCTAATGCATCTAAAACCAGATTAAATGAAGTTGGTTTGAATACAAGATTCAAGTTCAAACTCCATATGTGATTATTTAAATGCCCTTTAATTGATTTGTGCTAAACAGCAGCTATAAGTTGTTCTAACATGCATGAAAATGGTACAGATGGATTCCTTGAATTTTTCTGATAATTTTTCATATATAAATTATTTAATTTGGAGTTACGGTTAATTTTCTATGATTTATTAAAGTTTATACAATTTTCTGGAATTATAAATCATTTCCTAATTTATTTAATTCCAGAAATACTTTACTGCGTCAGCATGACGTCGGCATGATGTCAGCAAGTCAACAGGGGCCGGTCAGGGTCAAACCTGACGTGTGGGGTCCACACGTCAGTGACACGGGGGCTAATCCCGCGTTGACTCGGGCTTTGACCCGCTACGGGGCCCGCTGTCAGTGTCTGTGGGGGGTGTTTAGCGTGGTCATTAGTGGCTAATGACAGCGCCACGTCACTGGCCACCGGAGTCTGTTAATATTTGGACATATATTAATATATATAATTAATATATTTCCAATACAAATATTTATGCATTAATTCCAATAGCCCAAAATAAATACCTATGAGCTCTTAAAAATATTGGTTTGATTTTTATCTCTGTCCAATATTTTCAGAGAGCAACATGAGCATTTTCTTGGACCCTTTTGGAGAAATTTTTATTTGGGTCATTTTCAAAATGATTCTGAGGGTTTCACAGATCCCCATTTCAAGTTTCTGATGAAAGAGTAAACATGATGCAACACTCTAATGCATGACTAGCTAGGGTGTGACAACTCACCCCCACTCAAAAGAATCTCGTCCCGAGATTTGGTTTCCTCCGGGAAGAAGGCGGGATACTCAAGTCGAAGACGATCCTCCCTTTCCCAGGTTGCTTCATCCTCAGAATGGTGCGACCATTGAACTTTGAGAAACTTGATATTATGACGTCGGGTGGTACGTTCGGCCTGATCGAGGATACGAATGGGGTACTCTCGATAGGTAAGATTATCTTGGAGATCAAGCGTTTCGTGGTCCACTTCACGGATAGGATCCGAGAAGCAACGCCTGAGTTGAGAAACGTGGAAGACATCGTGGACTCTGGAGAGGTGCGGAGGTAGTTCCAACTGGTAGGCAACTTCTCCTCGTTTGGCGAGAATGCGAAAAGGTCCAATGTAACGAGGAGCCAATTTGCCTTTGATACCGAAACGATGGGTTCCCTTCAGAGGGGTGACCCGAAGATAAACCTTCTCGTCAACCTCGAAAGTCATAGCCTTATGTTTTCGGTCATATTGACTCTTTTGACGAGATTGGGCTGTTTTCAACTTTTCACGAACGATGCGAACTTGTTCTTCTGCTTCCTGAATCATATCCGGGCCAAAGAATTGTCTTTCCCCGGTCTCTGACCAGTTAAGGGGTGTTCGACACCGTCGTCCATAGAGAACTTCAAAAGGGGCTTTACCCAAGCTAGATTGATAGCTGTTGTTGTAAGCGAATTCGGCAAATGGAAGGCACTTTTCCCAGTCCATTCCGAATGAGATAACAGAGGCTCGAAGCATGTCTTCTAGAATCTGGTTGACGCGTTCCACTTGACCACTCGACTGAGGGTGGAAGGCGGTGCTAAAGGAGAGACGGGTTCCCATAGCATTTTGGAAAATTTCCCAAAATCGAGAGGTGAAAAGACTTCCTCGATCCGAGTTAATTTCCAAAGGAACACCATGGAGAGACACTATTCGGGAGATGTATAAGTCTGCCAGCTGACTAGCGGTTATACTCTCACGAACAGGTAGGAAATGGGCTACTTTGGAAAGACGATCGACCACGACGAAAATAGCATTATTCCCTCTCTTGGTCCTGGGAAAACCGGTAATGAAGTCCATACCAATTTTATCCCATTTCCATTCAGGAATAGCTAGGGGTTGAAGGGTGCCAGCAGGCCGTTGATGCTCTGCTTTTACACGACGACAGACGTCGCAATTAGCAATATACTGAGCAATTTCTCTCTTCATCCTAGTCCACCAGAACCTCTGGCGTAGGTCCTGATACATCTTAGTACTACCGGGATGAATGGTGAGAGGAGATTCATGAGCTTCCTTAAGGATCAAACGCCTCAGGTTTCGCACTTTGGGAACCACTAGTCGATTCCCGAAGTATACGACCCCTTGATCATTAATGGAGAAGCAATTCGCAATTCCTTTCTGAATGTTTCTCTTGATGCGGGAGATTCCCGGATCTACCTTCTGTGCCTTGATAATCTGATCCGTAAGGGTAGGTTTTGCCACCAAGGTGGAAAGAAAACCTTGAGGTACAATGTGAAGGTTAAGCTTCCGAAATTCCTCATGGAGAAGCGGTTGACTTTGTTGTAACATCAGGTTGTTACAATAAGATTTACGACTTAGCGCATCAGCCATGACGTTGGCTTTCCCTGGGGTGTAGGTTATTCCTAGGTCGAAGTCTGTGATCAATTCAACCCAACGTCTTTGCCTGAGATTCAGATCCGGTTGGGTGAAGATGTACTTCAAACTTTGGTGATCAGTGACTATTTCACAACGATTACCGAGGAGGTAATGTCGCCAGGTCTTAAGTGCATAGACTACGGCTGCAAGCTCTAGATCATGAGTAGGATAATTCTCCTCATGTGGGTGCAATTGCCGTGAAGCGTAGGCAATTACGTGTCGATCTTGCATGAGAATGCAACCTAGTCCTTGTCGCGAGGCGTCGCAGTAGATAACAAAGTCCTTGGAGAAGTCTGGCGGTACCAGTACGGGAGCAGAAGTCAGGCGTATTTTCAGTTCCTGAAAGCTGTGCTCACATTGTGGAGTCCACTCGAACTTCTTATCTTTCTTGAGGAGTTCGGTTACAGGTTTAGCAACCTTGGAGAAGTTCTCGACAAAGCGACGACAATAGCTCGCTAAGCCCAGAAAACTCCGAACTTGCTTGACCGATTCAGGTGGAGTCCAATTAAGGACGGCTTAAACTCGCTCAGTTTGGCCGAGAGCTCCTTCTCCCTTTTATTTTTTTCTGTTTTCTAATTTCTGACATTTGTTTTGATTTAAATAATATATTAAATCATTTATTTAACTTATGCCAATTTTTGCAGGGGCTAGATATATTATTTCAGAGCTCCTTTATAAATGGCATAATATTTGGACATATATTAATATATAATTAATATATTTCCAAAGCAAATATTTATGCATTAATTCCAAATGCCCAAAATAAATACCTATGAGCTCTTAAAAATATTAGTTTAACCTAGGACGACAACTTGGGATGAAGCAACTTCGTTAGGATCATTCTTTTATTCATTCGTACTAGTTATTCCGCGGAGCTTCCTAGCTATTCCTGAATGGAAATGGGATAAAATTGGTATGGATTTCATTACCGGTTTTCCCAGGACCAAGAGAGGGAATAATGCTATTTTCGTCGTGGTCGATCGTCTTTCCAAAGTAGCCCATTTCCTACCTGTTCGAGAGAGTATAACCGCTAGTCAGCTGGCAGACTTATACATCTCCCGAATAGTGTCCCTCCATGGTGTTCCTTTGGAAATTAACTCGGATCGAGGAAGTCTTTTCACCTCTCGATTTTGGGAAAGTTTCCAGAATGCTATGGGAACCCGTCTCTCCTTTAGCACCGCCTTCCACCCTCAGTCGAGTGGTCAAGTGGAACGCGTCAACCAGATTCTAGAAGACATGCTTCGAGCCTCTGTTATCTCATTCGGAATGGATTGGGAGAAGTGCCTTCCATTTGCCGAATTCGCTTATAACAACAGCTATCAATCTAGCTTGGGTAAAGCCCCTTTTGAAGTTCTCTATGGACGACGGTGTCGAACACCCCTTAACTGGTCAGAGACCGGGGAAAGACAATTCTTTGGCCCGGATATGATTCAGGAAGCAGAAGAACAAGTTCGCATCGTTCGTGAAAAGTTGAAAACAGCCCAATCTCGTCAAAAGAGTCAATATGACCGAAAACATAAGGCTATGACTTTCGAGGTTGACGAGAAGGCTTATCTTCGGGTCACCCCTCTGAAGGGAACCCATCGTTTCGGTATCAAAGGCAAATTGGCTCCTTGTTACATTGGACCTTTTCGCATTCTCGCCAAACGAGGAGAAGTTGCCTACCAGTTGGAACTACCTCCGCATCTCTCCAGAGTCCACGATGTCTTCCACGTTTCCCAACTCAGGCGTTGCTTCTCGGATCCTATCCGTGAAGTGGACCACGAAACGCTTGATCTCCAAGATAATCTTACATATCGAGAGTACCCCATTCGTATCCTCGATCAGGCCGAGCGTACCACTCGACGCCAGAACATCAAGTTCCTCAAAGTACAATGGTCGCACCATTCTGAGGATGAAGCAACTTGGGAAAGGGAGGATCGTCTTCGACTCGAGTACCCCGCCTTCTTTCCGGAGGAACCCAAATCTCGGGACGAGATTCTTTTGAGTGGGGGTGAGTTGTCACACCCTAGCTAGTCATGCATTAGAGTGTTGCATCATGTTTACTCTTTCATCAGAAACTTGAAATGGGGATCTGTGAAACCCTCAGAATCATTTTGAAAATGATCCAAATAAAAATTTCTCCAAAAGGGTCCAAGAAAATGCTCATGTTGATCTCTGAAAATATTGGACAGAGATAAAAATCAAACCAATATTTTTAGTGGCTCATGGACATTTATTTTGGGCATTTGGAATTAATGCATAAATATTTGCTTTGGAAATATATTTCTATATATATAAATATATGTCCAAATATTATGCCAATTATAAAGGAGCTCTGGAATAATATATCTAGCCCCTGCAAAGTTAAATAAATGATTTAATATATTATTTTAATCAAAACAAATGTCAGAAATTAGAAAACAGAAAAAAAATAAAAGGGAGAAGCTTACCTGGGCTCCTCCCTGTGCAGCCCATCCAGCTGGCCGGCCCAGCCAGCAGGCGGCCCAGCCCGCCTCCCTCCTCTGTCGTCTTCGTCCCGACAGAGGGAGGGGAGTGTGGCCGGCGCGCGCGCGCGCCACCGCGCCACGCCACCTCTCTCCCTGCTTGCCTGCCCTCCCCTCCTCGCTCGATGCCCCGGACGACGCCACGCCTCCCCCCTGCTCTCTCTCACTCTCCCCCGGCTCTCCCCTCCTCTCCCTCGCTCTCTCTCTCACACGGCCGAACACCACCGTCGCCGCCGTTCGCCATAGCAGCCATCTCCGGCCACCCCTCGCTCCCCCGACTAGCTCAGGAGCTCCGCCTCGACCTCCTCTTCCTCCCCACCGCTCCACGGGTCTCCGGAAGCCCTGCATCGCCGCCACGTCGCCGTTCCCCTCTTCGGGCTCCGACCATCATCGCCGACGAATTCGCCGTCTCCAGCGCGTCTCCGAGCCCGCTTCGACGCCCACTGCAACCGCGGTGAGCCCCCGAGTCGTTTCCCCCTTCTTCCCGGGTCTCTTTCGACCTCTAGGCCTTAGCCCCACCTTGGCCGAGAGCTCCACGCCGCCGGCGATGTCGCCGTCGTGGCCACGGTCACCGTAGCGCCCAACCGAGCACACTATCTGCTCCACGCCTCACTAGGAGCACGCAGCACGCACCAACGCCTCCCCAAACACCCTGCAACGCTGACTCCGACCACACCCGAACTCCGGCCGCCGCTCACGAGCTCGCCGTCGACGGTACCGGCCACCCCAGGCTCGTCCACCACCACCGTTCGACGCGCGGGAGCAAGAGCTCTCCAACGAGCCCAAGAACGGCCTCGCCCGTGCCCTGTAGCGCGATCCCGCATCCCGCCGCCGTCTCGGGCCTCGCCGGCGTCACGCCGCCGGTGGGTTTGACCCACCTTGACCACGGCAGGACCCCCCTGAGTCCCTGACAGGTGGGCCCAGCCCTGTAGCTAATTAAGATTAGCGCTAACCACTGTTAGTTAACCCCCTGACAATGACCAGTGGGCCCCAGCGCCACTAATTAGTAATTAGGATTAATTTAACCCTACTTAACCCCCCTGTCACTGACGTGTGGGCCCCACACGTCAGGTTTGACCTCAGCCAACCGCAGTTGACCACTGACATCATGATGACGTCATGCTGGCGCAATAACTATAATTTCTGGATTTAATTTAAATCAGGAAATTCCAGAATATTATTTAAACTTCAAAAATTCATAACTTTTATTTTGTAACTCCAAATTGGACAAATTATATATGAAAAATGATCAGAAAAATCCAATCTATCCATCTGTACTATTTTCATGCATGATCAAACAAGTTAAATTGATGTTTTAAGCAGAACAAGGAAAAGCACTTTAAAAGGCCATGTTTGAGTTTGAAATTTGAATCCTTGATTCAAATTTGTTCAAGCCCTTCTGGTTTTAGTTGCATTAGCCCAACACACTCATATTGCCATGTTTCATGCATGCATCATATTGTTGCACATTGTTTGGTGATGGTTGTGTATCGGTGTCCTTGCGACAGGTTCTGCCTCCGAGGAGTACCGTGATTACCCTAACGAAGAACCGTATCAGTGCATCGAACCATCAGGCAAGCAACCAACCATTTGATCATATCGATACAATCCCATGTTCTCGCTCCTGCTCTCTTTTACTGCATTAAGACAACGCGTTTCAAACTGCTGTGTGCTACGGTAGTTGAACCCATTTCCTCTGCATGACCTGTCATTGCCACAGTAACTAGATGAAACCCACTAGCATGTGTAGGAGTTGTTTGATCCATATGTATGTGTTGTTCCTACCTTGCTATGCCTGCTATGCTTAGAGTCGTGTCAGGTCTGGTTCATCTGGGTGATGGGCTAGAGTGAAATGTTTATGTCGGTAATGAGAGTGGTGTGGTGAACACGATTTGGTAAAGGTATCGATGAGAGGCCATGTAGGAGTACATGGTGGGTTGTTTCATTGAAGCCGACCTTAAGCACTGAGATCTGTATGCGTGATTTAAGATACAGCTACTACCATGCATTGGGCCCTGAAATATGACCCCGCTCGACTTCTTATTCACCCTAGCTCTCTGTCCAGGAGTTGCAAGTAGTTTCTGGTGTTTGTAGCCTACTGGAGGCCGTGGACAGCGCTGACCGTAGGGGTGGGCTGTGATGCGGTAGGTACGTGGCACGGTGTACCGAATACCCGTTAGGTATCTCGGGAACCCTGTTCACATCGTTCGGGGCCGTATGGGAAACCTCGGCCGAACTCCCTGCGGATGGAACCTGAATAGGCGATAAACCTGGACTAGAGGCTTAAGTGTTTAGGTAGGTCGTGGTCTACACCCACGTCGGCTTTCGCTTGAAGTCTGCCGAGCACATGTCGTGTGCAGACGCTAAGTGGTGGAAACATGTATGAAGAAGTACACCCCTGCAGGGTTATCATAATCTATTCGAATAGCCGCGTCCGCGGTAAAGGACTACTTGGTTGCCTATACAGTTCATAGACAAGTAAATGGAAACTGTTAAAAGCCTCAAGATAAGTGTGAGTGCCGAGGATGGCTCTTCCGTAGGAAGACGGAGGTGGATCCTCGGTAGTGTATTGAAGTGGTGAGTAGTGGACTCGTGTGCGCAAAACCATTTCAAGTTGGAGTATTGTAGGATAGTCTAGCCAAGAGTCAAAGCTGGCTTGCTGCAATAACTCCACCAACCCTTCTTGATACTAAGCATGTATGTAGGATCTGATGTAAGTCTTGCTGAGTACCTTTGTACTCATGTTGCTATAATTTACATTTTTACAGAAGACGCTGCAACCCCTTCTGATGGGTTCTATGTAGACGTTGACATCAACGAGTAGGCTAAAGACCCAGGTGGTGACCCTGAGCTTGTGAAGGACCACGTAGTATAGCTAGGCTTTCCAAGCCTCTTTTATTTTACTAGTTGTCTGTACTCAGACAAGTTACTTCCGCTGCTGGTTTGTATGACTGTATGACTTGTATGTTGGGTCGTGAGACCCGTACCTTTGTGTATGTTATGTATGGCCCTCTGAGCCTTAAATAAAGTACTTGTGTCATAGAGTCATGTTGTGATGCTTCATTGTATTTGCACATATCGAGCATATTGTGTGTATGATTGAAATGCTTGGTATGTGTGGGATCTGACTATCTAGTTGTTTATCTTTAGTAGCCTCTCTTACCGGGAAATGTCTCCTAGTGTTACCGCTGAGCCATGGTAGCTTGCTACTGCTCTGGAACACTTAGGCTGGCCGGCATGTGTCCTTCTTTGTTCCTGTGTCTGTCCCTTCGGGGAAATGTCACGCTTTGAGTACCGGAGTCCTGCTAGCCCGCTACAGCCCGGTTTACCGGAGTCCTGCTAGCCCAGTGCTGCAGCCCGGACCCATTTGCTGATGACCGACACGTTCGAAGCTGGGTCATGGATGCCTGTCCCTGTAAGTCTGTGCCACTTTGGGTTTACGACTAGTCATGTCAGCCCGGGCTCTTTATCATATGGATGCTAGCGACACTATCATATACGTGAGCCAAAATGCGCAAACGGTCCCGGGCAAAGGTAAGGCGACACCCGTGGGATACCGTGCGTGAGGCCGCAAGGTGATATGAGGTGTTACCGGCTAGATCGATGTGACATCGAGTCGGGGTCCTGACATAAGACCTTTGGGATGGCTTACGGTGATAGTTGATTTGATCTTACTGAAAAACAGAAACTTTTGCGCTCAGTAAAACAATTCTCATGTTTAAAAGAGAAGCGATAAAATACTTATAATTTTTGCAGAAGATTAAGCAACAAATTTCTCAGGCTGTCCTAATTTTTCAGAATTTTTGGAGTTACAGATTACTATAGACTGTTCTGTTTTTGACAAGTTTTGTTTTCTATGTGTTGTTTGCTTATTTTGATGAATCTATGGGTAGTATCGGGGGGTATGAACCATGGAAAAGTTGGAATATAGTAGATGTTACACCAATATAAATGAAGAATGAGTTCACAACAGTACCTGAAGTGGTGATTTATTTTCTTATACTAACGAATCTTACGAGATTTTTTGTTGAGTTTTGTGTTGTGAAGTTTTCAAGTTTTGGGTAAGGTTTTGATGGACTATGGAATAAGGAGTGGAAAGATCCTAAGCTTGGGGATGCCCAAGGTACCCCAAGGTAATATTAAAGGACAACCAATATCCTAATCTTGGGGATGCCCCGGAAGGCATCCCCTCTTTCATCTTCGTCTATCGGTAACTTTACTTGAGGCTATATTTTTATTCATCACATGATATGTGTTTTTCTTGGAGCGTCTTGTATGATATGAGTATTTGCTTTCTACTTTACCACAATCATCATTCTTGTACACACCTTTTGAGAGGGACACGCATGAATTATGATTTATTAGAATACTATATGTGCTTCGCTTATATCTTTTGAGCTAGGCAATGATGCTCTAGTGTTTCACTTATATCTTTTTAGAACATGGCGGTGGTTTTATTATATAGAAATTGTTGAACTCTCATGCTTCACTTATATTATGTTGAGAGTCTTTAAATAGCATGGTAATTTTCTTTGGTTATAAATTTAGTCCTAATATGATAGGCATCCAAGAGGGATATAATAAAAACTTACATATAAGGTGCATTGAATACTATGAGAAGTTTGATTCCTTATGATTGTTTTGAGATATAAAGATGGTGACATTACAACCATGCTAGTGAGTAATTGTGAATTGGAGAAATACTTGTGTTAAGGTTTGTGATTCCCGTAGCATGCACGTATGGTGAACAGTTATGTAACGAAGTTGGAGCATGAGGTGTTTTTTATTGTCTTCCTTATGAGTGGCGGTTGGGGACGAACGATGGTCTTTTCCTACCAATCTATCCCCCTAGGAGCATGTGTGTAGTACTTCATTTTGATAAGTAATAGATATTTGCAATAAGTATGTAAGTTCTTTATGACTAATGTTGAGTCCATGGATTATATGCACTCTCACCCTTCCACTATTGCTAGCCTCTCTAGTACCACACAACTTTCGTCGGTACCATACACCCACCATATACCTTCCTCAAAACAGCCACCATATACCTTCCTCAAAACAGCCACCATACCTACCTATTATGGCATTTCCATAGCCATCCGAGATATATTGCCATGCAACTCTCCACCATTCCGTTTATTATGACACGTTCCATCATCATCATCATATTTCTTTGCATGATCATTTAGTTGACATAGTATTTGTGGCAAAGCCACCGTTCATAATTATTTCATACATGTCACTCTTGATTCATTCCCGGTACACCACCAGAGGAATTCATATAGAGTCATATTTTGTTCTAAGTATTGAGTTGTAATTCTTGATTTGTAAGTAAATAAATGTGTGATGATCTTCATTATTAGAGCATTGTCCCATGTGAGGAGAACAAAAGGGGGGGACAAAGAAGCCAAACCAATAAAAACAAAAATAATGAGAGAAAAAGAGAGAAGGGGCAATGTTATATCCTTTTTTCCACACTTGTGCTTCAAAGTAGCACCATGATCTTGATGATAGAGAGTCTCCTATGTTGTCAATTTCATATACTAGTGGGAATTTTTCATTATAGAACTAGGCTTGTATATTCCAACAATGGTGTCGGCGTTCTGGAACTAGGGTCCCCAGACTTGCCTGCCTGCGGCCCACGGCGTGGCTTTGCTAGCAGGCCTGTACGGCCCATCTTCATCAACAAGGAATCAAGACCCTCGTGAGGGGCCAAGCCTCGCGAGGCGGATGACACAAGACCTCCTCAGGAGCGGCCTCACCAGGCGGGCTCACAAGGGGCGGAGAGTTCAAGGCACGACAAATCTCACGAGGTTCCTGTGATGTGAGCCATGACGATCGAGACCAGGCGGGCACCAGCGCGTGCATCATCCTTGTTTCCTCTTTGGTGCTAAGGGGGCATGCGCGGGTGCGGAATACCGAGGCATCAAGCAAAGGTTTACATATCGGTGCAACGAGCAGGATGGCAAGACGGAGGTCACCATGGAGCCCAAGACGGCGTCACCACTAGAGCCTTTTGCAGGCGAAGTCCACTTTTGTCAGGATAAGCTGTACTAGTTGTCCCCTTTCAAATTGGCCGTTGTTGGCTCCCTTCCTGCTCAATATATGGGGAGAGGACCAAGGCCTCTATAAATAGGACTAGCCACCACCATAGCTAGGGGCCAGAGAGCGAACCGAATCCTCACACGCACAAGTTCACCAAGCACAAGAACACCACAACCTCAGGAGGCTGTTCTTCCCCTTGTACTGTTCATCCTCAGCCGGAGAGGCAATCCACCACCACCGCACTGGAGTAGGGCATTACACCACAACGGTGGCCCGAACCAGTATAAATCTTGTGTCCTTTGTGTTGTGAGTTCATCGAGTTAGTTCGCAAGATCTTAGCTGAGTTAGGACGTGGATCGGTAGGGGGGAATCTTCGCGCGCACCCTAGTGTTCGAACCTTAAGGGTTTTGCCGGAACCTGTGATCCGACATTTGGCGCGCTAGGTAGGGGTGCGCCGAAGCTTAACTTGTGTCGCTCTGCGTCACATCGCTTCATCATCTCCATGGCGGACGCACGCCGCGTCCGCGCTGAGCGCCGGGCTGCCCTCGCCATCTGCGTTTCTCAGACGGCCCCTGTCAGCAGGCCACCCCGTCGCTCTCCGTCGCCTACCACCAAAGCCACCACCGGACCGGCGGGGAACAAGCAGCAAGCATCCTCATTGCACCCCTCGGTGTGACAGGACGACCGCACCGCCACTCCATCGCCGACTCCCGCTGGTTCGTCGTCTCACACTCATTGCGCTCCCGTAGATGCACGGGCCGTGCTCCTCATGGCGCACAAGCTCATGTGCTACCGCCCAGTCGACGACCTATACGAGGACTGGTGTAACACCCCGGATGTAACTTTCCCAATTTGTACTCCAACTCTTGCCGTTTCCGGCGTTAAGTTATATTTATTTCCTTGGGTTCGGGTTTCATCTCCATGTGTTGTTGTCGTTGTCATGCATCTCATATCATGTCATCATGTGCATTGCATTTGTATACGTGTTCATCTCATGCATTCGAGCATTTTCCCCGTTGTCCGTTTTGCATTCCAGTGTTTCATTCTCCTCCGGTGGTCATTTCTAGCTTTCTTTCGTGTGTGGGGTTTAAAAATTTCCGGATTGGACCGAGACTGGCCAAGCAGCCTTGGTTTACTACCGGTAGACCGCCTGTCAAGTTTCGTATCATTTGGACTTCGTTTGATACTCCAACGGTTAACCGAGGGACCGAAAAGGCCTCGTGTGTGTTGCAGCCCAACACCCCTCCAATTTGGCCCAAAACCCACCTAACTCTGCTCCATGTTCTAGAGCGTTCGATCACGATCGCGTGGCCGAAAACCGCACCTCATTTGGACTCTCCTAGCTCCCTCTATGCCTATAAATAGGTCCTCCTTCGAAATCCCGGGTCTCCCCTCGTCCCTAACCCTAAATCCCAGATCCGCCGCTGCCGGACACTTTCGCCACCGAAGGACACGTCCGGTCCGCCCCGCCGCCGCCATGTGGCACCACGCCACTCGCCTCTGCCTCCACCTCCCGCGCCGGCCCGGAGGGCCCGCGCTCGGCCCTCCTGGCCCGGGCCGCCACCCGCCGCC
>NC_041382.1:313917023-313945345 GCF_002162155.2 Triticum dicoccoides | reverse complement strand
GCGCTCCCCGCTGCCGCCGCCAGGTCCGGCCACCGCCGGCGCCGCCTCCTCCCCCCTCCGCCGGATCCGGCCCCGGCCTCGCCTCCCCTCTTCTCCCGGCCGACGAACCCACCTTGCCGGCGACCTTGAGCTCGCGCCAGCGAACCTCGGGCCGCGTGCCCCCGAAACCCTAGATCTGGGAGGTTGCATTTTCTCTAAGTCCTAGATATTTTCAGTCCATGTGCACATGTTCGTAGCTCCGTAACTTTGCATCCGTAGCTCCGATTCATGCATATAGCATATCAAAATGTTCATCTCAGAGAGTACATCATTTCATTACATTGCATCATTTTCATTTGAGTTCATCTTGATGCCCGAAATGCTGTTAGAAGAGGGCTACTTGAGTTAATTGTCAGATCTGCTACTCCGTTTAGCACTTTTGTCATTTTTGCCATGATTTTTGTGTGCATGATATGCCCATGAGTTCTACATGTGTTTTGTTAAGGGTTTTGTCATCTCTCCAGAGGTGCAACCCATGTAGTTTTAGGATGTGCGTGGTGCCTTGTGCAAGCTTGCAAAGTGGTGCACTTGCTAAGTCTGTTTTCAGGGACTTAGTGATTTCACTAAGTCCTGGAGCTGTTTATCTCATGATGCCTTATGTTCATGTTGTTTCCTAGTGATCCGTGCCTCTTTTGAGGATGATCAGTAAGGATATTTTGTTAATATTGTAGTGCTATATCCATCCATGTCTTTGTTTGCAATTATGGAGCACCCTAGCTTGATTGTCAACTTTTGCTACTTTGTGAATCTGGGCAGATTGTCAACTTGTTTGCAGTTTTGCCGGTGATGTTGTAGTTGATACGTGCATGCTATGCCATTGTTCTTGCCATGTCTAGATTGCATTTTGTGCCTTCTTGATGGGTGTATGCTTGTCTTGCCATGACTTGCACCGTAGTGAGTGCATTGAGCTTGTAAACATGCCTACTTGAGTTATATTTCAGCATGTGTCAGTTTTTCACTAAGTCTGAAAACTGGTTATGTTTTTGCTATGTTCACATGCTTGCAATTGTATTTTCTGATCCCTTTTGGCTCAAGGTCACTAAGGGACTTTTGTTAAGCTCCGTGAGTAGCTCCATGCCATGCTTTACTTAGCCATGTTCAGATCCTGTAGCATGTAGTTTTGTTCCTCCGAAGAGGGCTACCTGATCTGAAATTCCAGACAAGTGTTAATTTCACTAAGTCTGAGAACTGTTTGTCATATGCATTTTTGCCATGCTTGTTTGAACCTATTAATGGATGAATTGGCCGTAGCTCAGTGCTAGACTTTTGTTAAGCATCTTGGATGCATACCTTCCATGTATTTTGTTGTCTTGTTTGGGTGCTGTAGCATGTTCATCTCATTGCATTTAGATGCCTACTTGCTGTAAATCACAGACCGGTGTCATTTTTGAATCGCTTGCCATTTCCAAACTTTAACTCCGATTCCGGCATTCTTTATATCGTTTTCAAGCGATTTCATCTCATCTTTCCAGTGGCACACTTGGTTTTCCAAGTTGAGGCTAGGTTCATGCAATTCCTGTCATATCTTGCATTTTGCATCCCGCATCGCATCCCGCATAGCATATCATATTTGCATTGTGTTGTTTGAGTTTGCACGTGGTTGATTGTGTCCTTGTTGCTTGTTTGTCTTGTTTCGGTAGAGCCGGGAGACGAGTTTGCTAACGAGGAGCCCGTTGAGTTTGCTTTTGAGGATCCAGTCAACTCTGACAACTGTGCAGGCAAGATGATCATACCCTCGAAATCACTACTATCTTTGCTATGCTAGTTTGCTCGCTCTTTTGCTATGCCAATGCTACGATGCCTACCATTTGCTTGCAAGCCTCCCAATTGCCATGTCAAACCTCTAACCCACCATTGTCCTAGCAAACCGTTGTTTGGCTATGTTACCGCTTTCCTGAGCCCCTCTTATAGCGTTGCTAGTTGCAGGTGAAGATTGAAGGCCGTTCCTTGTTGGAACAATTATTTACTTGTTGGGATATCATTATATTATCTTGTTATCTTAATGCATCTATATACTTGGTAAAGGGTGGAAGGCTCGGCCTCTCGCCTAGTGTTTTGTTCCACTCTTGCCGCCCTAGTTTCCGGCATATCGGTGTTATGTTCCCGGATTTTGCGTTCCTTACGCGGTTGGGTTGTAATGGGAACCCCTTGATAGTTCGCCTTGATTAAAGCTTTTCCAGCAATGCCCAACCTTGGTTTTACCATTCGCCACCTAGCCTCTTTTTCCCTTGGGTTACCGGAGCCCAAGGGTCATCTTATTTTTAACCCCCCCGGGCCAGTGCTCCCTCTAAGTGTTGGTCCGAACTGAGCTGCCTGCGGGGCCACCTCAGGGAAACTTGAGGGTTGGTTTTACTCGTAGCTAGTCTCATCTGAGTGTGCCCTGAGAAGGAGATATGTGCAGCTCCTATCGGGATTTGTCGGCACATTCGGGTGGTGTTGCTGGTCTTGTTTTAACCTGTCGAAGTGTCTTGAATTACCGAGATACCGAGTCTGATCGAAACGTCTTGGGAGGAGGTCTATTCCTTCGTTGACCGTGAGAGCTTGTCATGGGCTAAGTTGGGACTCCCCTGCAGGGATTGAACTTTCGAATGTCGTGCCCGCGGTTATGGGCAGATGGGAATTTGTTAACGTTCGGTTGTAGATAACTTGAACCTTAACTTAACTAAAATGAATCAACTGAGTGTGTTACCGTGATGGCCTCTTCTCGGTGGAGTCCGGGAGGTGGACACGGTGTTGGAGTAATGTTTGCACAGGTTGCTCTCTATTTTCACGCTCGCGCTTTGCCTCCTCTTCTCGCTCTCTTTTGTGAATAAGTTAGCCACCATACTTGCTAGTCGCTTGCTGCAGCTCCATATATTTACCTTGCCATACCTTTAAGCTTAAATAGTCTTGATCGCGAGGGTGCAAGATTGCCGAGTCCCTGTGGCTCACAGATTACTATTACACCAGATGCAGGGCCAGATGTTTCCGCTCCAGGAGATGCGTATGAGCTCAAGTGGGAGTTCGACGAAGACTCTCAACGTTACTATGTTTCCTTTCCCGATGATTAGTAGTGGTGCCCAGTTGGGGGTGAACGGGACCGTTGTCGCTTGTTGGGTTCTCTTTTATTTTGGCGCCGTAGTCGGGCCATGAGTGTTTGGATGATGTAGTGTTATTTATGTACTTGTTTGACGTGGCGAGTGTAAGCCAACTATGTTATGTCCCCTTTATTATTTATATTACATGGGATGTTGTGAAGATTGCCTAACTTGCGACATATGCCTTCAATGCGATTATGTCTCTAAGTCGTGCCTCGACACGTGGGAGCTATAGTCGCATCGAGGGTGTTACAATTGGCTTGACCGCATCGCCGAGCTTGTTCGTGCCGCAGGGGGCTCCCTGTGCCGTCCCACTCTCTGCCTCGCCCTCCGCCAGCCATGGACAACGCAACTCCTGAAGCACCTCCACCACCTCTGCACCAAGACGGCGCCCTAGTGCCAAGGCACACGGCTCCACAGCACGACCCACCGCGCCCAGCGCCCGTGCGTAAAGAAAGAAGTTGTCAAGAAGTCCCTCGACCGCAAGCGAACGCTCTACCACTCCTCGCACTGCCGCGCCAGGATCGTTTGCTGCGGCGAGGCCCCGCACCACTTGCCGTAGCAGCGCACGGGCGTCAAGACCAAGCTCCACCTCCAAGGCGGGCCCCTGTGACCATGACCGGCTGCCGCGCCTTCACCCCCGAGCTGTGTAGCGTTGCCTGGCCAGGCAAGTTCAAGCCAGATATGCCTCCTCGCTATGACGTCACCCCTGACCCCACAGAGTTCCTGTAGCTCTACGAGCTCAGCATCGAGGCGGCTAACGGTGACAAGAAAGTCATGGCAAACTGGTTTCCCATGGCTCTCAAGGATGGCGCATGCTCTTGGCTCCTAAACCTGCCTCCAGGCTCGATTTCCTCCTGGGACGAGATGCGCAACCGCTTCATCGCCAACTTCCAAGGCACTCGCCACCGCCCCCCGGTCACGGGTGACCTGCGCCACATCAAGCAACAACCAGGAGAGACCCTACAGAAGTACATCCAGCGCTTCAACAACACGCGAATCAAGATCCCCAAGGTGACAGACGAGGCCATCATCTCAGCATTCTCCGAAGGCGTTTGCGATGTCAAGATGAAGGAGGAGCTCGCCATCCATGAGGAGCTGTGCATGACCTTAGAGCTGTTCAACATCGTGACGAAGTGTGCAAGAGCTGAGGAGGGGCGTCTCTTCCTCCTCGAGCTCCCTGTTGCGGACCCAGAGGAGAAGAAGACCAAGGCCAAGGACGTGAAGCACAAGGGAGCAGCCGTGCTCGCGGCGGAACCAGACACCAAGCGCCGCCGAGATCTTCCCGAGTCATCCGAGAGCAGCCGACCGTTCTGCGCCTTCCATAACCTGCATACCCACAACACCAGCGACTGTCAAGAGCTCAAAGCCATTCGAGAAGGATGCTTCGGTCGACAACCTGAGTGCAGCAGCCGGGGCTACGGCCGAGGAGGAAGACATGGTGGCGGACGCTGGGACGACCGTGGCCCGCGCTAGGAGTGGCACGACCGACCTAGTGAGGACTGCTAGCAGGATCGGCCTCGTGAGGACTGCTAGCAGGATCAGCCTCGTGAGGACTGCTAGCAGGATCAGCCTCGTGAGGGCGCCTAGAGGGACCAGCCTCATGAGTATCGTCCTCAAGGCAACGTTGGCCTTCCTCCACTACCGCCACCACCTAGAAGGAATGACGACCACCATTAAGACGAAGGGGCTCGGGGCTTCCAGGAGCCGCGCGCTATTGCTTGCATCTTGGGCGGAGGTCAAGCCCCAGCCTCGCAACGTATCTTCAAACAGTTTGCTCACGAAGTGAATGCAGTCCTCCCCAAGCTGGAGGCCACATGCCCGCTCAGATGGTCCAGGTGCCCCAACATGTTCAGTTCGGCAGATCAGCTCAAATGCGTAGCTAGTGCAGGCATCCTCCCAATGCTTTGTTCACCAGTCATCAGCAACGTGTAAGTTACCAAGACCCTCATCGACAGCGGCGCAGGGCTCAATGTCTTGTCCATCGACACGTTCGACAACCTCCATGTTCCATATGACTAGCTTCAGCCTACCAAGCCTTTCTCAGGAGTGACCGATGGCTCCACTACCCCGATCGGGCAGGTCCGCCTTCCCGTTACCTTTGGAGAACGCAACAACTACCCCACCGAACGCATTGACTTTAATGTCGCCCACATCCACCTGCCATACAATGCCATCCTCAAGTATCCAGCCCTGGCCAAGTTCATGGCGGTGACCCATCATGGCTACAATGTCCTCAAGATGCCGGGAAGCGGCAGAATCATCACAGTCCCGTGCAAAGCAAGAGACGCGGTGTGCTCCCTCGAGCGTGCCTTCCAAGCTGCAGCAATCGACGACCCCGACAGCCAGGGCAAGGGCCCTCCCGAGGCCACCCCCAAGAAGAAGAAGAATCTGTGCCACGCAGGGCCTCAGGGAAGCAGCGCCTCGTCAGGATCGACGCCCACGCTTGGGGCGCCTCCCTCCATCGCATAGGAAAGCGCGCCCAGCGCCCCTCTCAGGCAGGGCTCGGGGGCTCTCTTCTGGAGGGCCTCAGACTTTGCCAACATCACGAGGGAGGCGCTTGGGCACCACTTGGAGGCGTGCCTCACGGCACGTTTACCTCAGGAGAACACATGGCAAGGAGATCCCAGTGTTCAGGAGTTCATCACCAAGACCACTCAGGAACTGCAAGACGAAAGGGCCATGCGCGGCGGCCGCTGCTCACCAGGCGCAGCTCCCCATCCAGGCGAGGATGCTGGGCTGCGCGTCTGCACCGACGTCTCAGGGCTCAACCGGGCCACCTCTAAGGAGCTCTTCTCGCATTCGCGCGTGGGACGCTGCGAAGGCCCACCTCACAGCTACATTCACATGCCTTTCAGCCTACTAAGCATGGCGATCGCCTATCAACGCAACCTGCGGAGCATCCTAGCGGCTCAGGAGGCCCGACACCACGCTGTGTTGACGGAGATGAAGACGGTCCTCAAGGAACCCCCTGGACCCTAGAGCCTCCTGAGGCTCAGGGCCCCGGTGGCTCATGAGGAGTAGCCCCTTTGCCGCATACCTTCAGCTTCCAAACTCTCCTTCATCAACAAAACCAGGTGCCATTTTCCAAGTTCATTCAGCTGGGAGCGCCCCCAGGGCTGCATCATTCCCAAGCCGCGTGGGTCTGTCCCTGTGGCATGTATCCCTATTTATGCCTTTAGCTTACCTTGTTGGGGGGCGCCCCTCGGGCTGCATCATCCCCAAGCCGCTTGGGCCTGACCCAGTGGAATGCATCTTCCTTGCATTTACCTAAGCCAGTATGCTTTCCATGCTTAATCTATCTATGACTATCACTTGCTTGATTGTCGCCCGCCATGAGAGCCGTGCGCCGACGGTCTTTCTTCAGGACCCTTCACGTTGTCTAACCATCTCGCAGGACCAAGACAGTGAACAAGAACCAAGACCAGTCACAACCCACCTTGAGGAAGGGCCTCGTGAGTCCCGCGCTGGCTCACGAGTGCCCAGACAGACCTCGTCTAGCCCTGCCGTGCAAGCCACGTGTCAAGGCGGGGCTATACACGCCCCGGGGGCTCTCCGCAGTAGGGAGTCCCCTCTCACGCGCGAGAAGCAAACTAGCAATCACCACGGCGACCGGTGCCCTTGCTCGCGCTAACTTGCAGGAACTTCCCGAGGGCCGCAGCAGGCAGTACCGTGGACTCTCCCTCTTATCTCATGCCATTCGCTTGCGCGTTAAAAGGGGGGGGCTCCTGAGCATCGCGCCTCAGGAGCTCTCACAGGCTCTCCAGCCCTCACCCCCTGGCCTTGACCATGGCGCGCGACCTGGCATACCAGCGGCGGCTGAGCTTGCTCGAGGGTCGGGACCTGAGGATGCAGAGCACCAAGAAGAACATGGAGGGGAGGGTAGGCCCGCACGGGCTCGACCTAGATACACTACGACGATCGATGTGCGAGTCCAGCACGACTCGAGGAGCTGACCCCGGATAGCCAAGATAAGTTCCCGCTCTGGATCCACCAGTCGCTACGGCATGAGACCCTCGCTCACTCCCTTCGCTGCCCTGCTGAGGCGACGATTTCTTCCTTTCCAATCCTAAGATAGCTGCTTGCGCGGTAAAGGGGACCTCTTGAGCATCGTGCCTTAGGAGCTCTTACTAGACCTCGGGCCGCTCACCTCCTGGCCTTGACCACGACACGTGACCTGGCATACCAGCGACGGCTGCAGCCTTCCTGGGGACCGGGACCTGTCAGCATAGAGCACCAAGCTTCCTCAGGATTGGAAAGGGGAGGCCGAGCCTCGACAGGATATGCGCACGCAAATCTTCATAATGAGGGCCATATTGACAAAAGGCATTACAGACGCTTTATACACCCCCACGGGGTTCATTTCTTGATTGCTCGCAGGGAACAAAAGGGAAGGAATTCCTAGGAGTTCTATCTACACGCACCTGATGTCGCTGGCGCCATCATCAACAATGGGCCACGTGAGGCCGGCCCCAACCCCATCCATATCAGCGGCGATGGCGGCTGGACGCCGCAGCCCTGCTCCGGGCTCGGCGAGAGCTCGGGGGCACGTAGATGTCATCGCTCGTCTCCAGAGACTCCACGAGCTCAGGAGAGTCGCTGGACCACCAGGAGTCACCGCTGTCGCTGGAGGAGCTGCAAGAGAAACCTGTGGCGGACATGCGGCGGCCTTCCTCGTCGAAGACCTTGAAGGACAGCACGGAGGCGCCTTCGTACTCAAAGTGGATCATGAGGGTGCCCTCCGCACGGCAGACTCGGGCAATCTCGCCCCAGCCTCGGGTCATGAAGATCTTCTCGGAGGCAACGGCTCTAATCTCCGCGCTACTCGCTGGGGCATCGCAGTCGGTGTGTTGCAGCCAGAGCTCGTGAAGGCCCCTCGGCGGCATCTCGGTGGCGATGAATTGCAGGAGGCGTATCCAGGTGCTCGGGGGCGTCGCCGCCCACAACACAAACTCGTGTGAGGAGTCCGCAGCGTGGACCCCTGGGGCGACGGCGTACGCCTCTGCGGCACGGCGATCATGGCCCTAGCGCGGGTGGCGCCGCTCACCGCTCCTCCCTCCGGAACCATCGGCGTGATCATACAAGGGCAGTGGGTACCCAGGAGGAGGCCTTTCGTACCAAGGCTGCGACACCATTGGCCTCACGAGCATCTCGCGGCGATGAGACCTCCTCTTCTTCGGCGGGAGCAACTCGGGCTCAGTAGGGAGAGCCTTTCCCTTCTCTACGGCCGAGAACCTCCAGATCGGTGCCATGTCTACACAAGCAAGGAGTGGAGCTAGGAAGGAGAAGAAGCGGGAGAGACAGAGGAAGAAATGGGAAACGGGGGCTCTGCCACCCCCCTCCTCATTTATACTAGGAGAAGGCCAACCAGCACCCCCACAATCACAGGTAATGATGGTTTTCCTTGCATGTCGTAGGGAATTGTCAAGTTGGGCAGTTGCCGAGGTAGCATGGGGAAGCGGAGACGCCCACGTCCAATCAACCGCCACACGTCCACCAAGGCCACAGGCTATTGGGGCCGGCGGCGCTCCGCACTTGACCTTTGGCTTCGCCTCAAAGCCAAGCCAAAGCGCACCTTGGGGCCGGGGGCTACTGTCGGCGTTCTAGGAACGGGGGTCCTCAGACTTGCCTGCATGTGGCCCACGGCGTGGCTTTGCTCGCAGGCCTATACTGCCCATCTTCATCAACAAGGAATCAAGACCCTCGCAAGGGGCCAAGCCTCACGAGGCGGACGACACAAGACCTCCTCAGGAGCGACCTCACCAGGCCGGCTCGCGAGGGGCGGAGAGTTCAAGGCACGACAAGCCTCGCGAGGTTCCTGTGACGTGAGCCATGACGATCGAGACCAGGTGGGTGCTAGCGCGTGCAGCGTCCTTGTTTCCTCTTTGGTGCTAAGGGGGCAAGCATAGGCGCGGAGTACTAAGGCATCAAGCAAAGCTTTCCATATCGATGCAACGAGACCAAGACCAGAAGGATGGCAAGACAGAGGTCACCATGGATCCCAAGATGGTGTCACCACCAGAGCCTTTTGTAGGCGAAGACCACTTTTGTCAGGATAAGTTGTACTAGGTGTCCCGTTTCAAATTGGCCATTGTTGGCTCCCTTCCCGCTCAATATTTGGGGAGAGGACCAAGGCCTCTATAAATAGGACTAGCCACCACCATAGCTAGAGTCCAGAGGGCGAACCGAATCCTCACACGCACAAGTTCACCAAGGACAAGAACACCTCAACCTCAGGAGGCTGTTCTTCCCCTTGTAACGTTCATCCTCAACCCGAGAGGCAATCAACCACCACCACACTGGAGTAGGGCATTACAACACAATGGTGGCCCGAACCAGTATAAGTATTGTGTCCTTTGTGTTGTGTGTTCGTCGAGTTAGTTCGTTAGATCTTAGCTAAACTAGGACGTGGACCAATAGGGCGGGAGATCTTTGCGCGCACCCCAGTGTTCGAACCATAAGGGTTTTGCCGGAACCCGTGATTCGACAGATGGGCTTCCTCAAATTGCCCTAGGTCTTCATGAGCAAGCAAGTTGGATGCACACCCACTTAGTTTTCTTTTGAGCTTTCATGAACTTATAGCTCTAGTGCATCCGTTGCATGGCAATCCCTACTCACTCACATTGATAACTATTGATGTGCATCTCCATAGCCCATTGATATGCCTAGTTGATGTGAGACTATCTCTTTCTTTTTGTCTTCTCCACAACCACCATATTCTATTCCACCTATAGTGCTATGTCTGTGGCTCATGCTCATGTATTGCGTGAAAGTTGAAAAGGTTTGAGAACATCAAAAGAAATAAACAATTGCTTGGCTTGTCATTGGGGTTGTGCATGATTTGAATATTTTGTATGATGAAGATGGAGCATAGCCAGACTATATGATTTTGTAGGGATAAGCTTTCTTTGGCCATGTTATTTTTAGAAGACATAATTGCCTTGTTAGTATGGTTGAAGTATTATTGTTTTTATGTCAATATTAAAATTTTGTTTTGAATCTTATGGATCTGACCTCTCCATGCCACAATAAAGAAAAATTACATGGATAAATATGTTAGGTAGCATTGCACATCAAAAATTCTATTTTTATCATTTACCTACTCAAGGACGAGCATTAATTAAGCTTGGGGATGCTCGATACGTCTCCAACGTATCTACAATTTTTTATTGTTCCATGCCATTATATTATCTGTTTTGGTTGTTTTATATGCATTAATATTCTATTTTATATTATTTTTGGCACTAATCTATTAACATAGAGCCTAGTGCGACTTTCTGTTTTTTCCTTGTTTTAGAGTTTCATAGAAAAGGAATACCAAACGGAATAAAACCTTCGCGGTGATTGTTCTTGGACCAGAAGACACCCAAAGACTTGGAGATCAACTCAGAGGAACCACGAGGCGGCCACAAGGGGGGAGGGCGCGCCCAGGGGGGTAGGGCGTGCCCCTGCCTTGTGGCCCTGCATGACTCCCTTGACCTAATTCCTTCGCCTATATATTCACATATATTCCCAAACCACTAGAAGTATCCACGAAAACACTTTTCCACTGCCGCAACCTTCTGTACCTGTGAGATTCCATCTAGGGGCCTTTTCCTGCATCCTACCGGAGGGGATTCGATCACGGAGCTTCTACATCAACTCTATTTCCCTTCCGATGAAGCGTGAGTAGTTTACCACAGACCTACGGGTCCATAGCTACTAGCTAGATGACTTCTTCTCTCTCTTTGATTCTCAATACCATGTTCTCCTTGATGTTCCTGGAGATATAACCGATGTAATCTTCCTTTGCGGTGGGTTTGTTGAGATCCGGTGAATTGTGGATTTATGATCAGCTTATCTATCAATATTATTTGAATCTTCTCTAAATCTTTTATGCATGATTTGGTATCTTTGTAATTCTCTTCGAACTATCGGTTTGGTTTGGCCAACTAGATTGGTTTTTCTTGCAATGGGAGAAGTGCTTAGCTTTGGGTTCAATCTTGCGTTGTCCTTTCCCAGTGACAATAGGGGCAGCAAGGCATGTATTGTATTATTTCCATCGACGATAAAACGATGGAGTTTACATCATTTAAGTTGAGTTTATTTCTCTACATCATGTCATCTTACTTAATGCGTTACTCTGTTCTTCATGAACTTAATACTCTAGATGCAAGCAGGAGTTGGTCAATGTGTGGAGTAATATTAGTAGATGCAGAACCGTTTTGGTCTACTTGACACGGACGTGCCTATATTTCTTAACCATTGCCTTGGATATCTTCATAACTTTGCGCTTTTCTATCAATTGCTCGACAGTAATTTGTTCACCCACAGTATTATTTGCTATCTTGAGAGAAGCCTCTAGTGAAAATTATGGCCCCCGGGTCTATTTTCCATCTTATAAATTTCTGATCTACTATTTTGCAATATTTTACTTTCCGATCTATAAACCAAAATACGAAAAATATTTAATTTACCTTTTGTTTAGTTTGATCTATCTCTATCAGATATCCCTTTTGCAAGTAACCATGAAGGGATTGACAACCCATTTATCGCGTTGGGTGCAAGTTGTTTGATTGTTTGTGCAGGTATTGGTGATTTGTGCGTTGTGTCCAACTAGATTGATACCTTGGTTCTCAAACTGAGGGAAATACTTATCTCTACTTTGCTGCATCACCCTTTCCTCTTCAAGGGAAAAACTAACGCAAGCTCAAGAAGTAGCACCAACTACAATGGGAAGAGGTGTTTTGTGATGGGTTTGATCTTGCAGTGTCTTCACCTAGTGACAGAAGGGGTAGCATGGCACGCATGTATAGTTGCTATTAGGGACAAAAATATGGGGTCTATTCCTACATAAATATATCTTGTCTACATCATGCCATCGTTCTTATTGCATTACTCCATTTTCCATGAACTTAATACACTAGATGCATGTTGGATAGTGGTCGATGTGTGGAGTAATACTAGTAGATGCAGGCAGGAGTCGGTCTACTAACCTTGGACGTGATGCCTATATTCATGATCATTGCCTTGGATATCATCATAATTATTTGTTCTTCTATCAATTGCCCAACAGAAATTTGTTTACCCACCGTATGCTATTTTCTTGAGAGAAGCCACTAGTGAAATCTACGGCCCCCGGGTCTATCATATTGCTTTGAGATCTATCTTTTATCATATTTGTTTTCAGATCTATTATTCCAAAAAACCCCAAAATACCTATTTTTCTTTACTTATTTTATTTCGTGTTTTATTCAAATCTATTTATCCAGTCTCATACAAATTAATCTATCTTTTTAGCAAGGAGGGATTGACAACCCCTCTTACACATCGGGTTGCTAGTATTTGTTCTTTGTGTGCACGTACCGTTTACATAGTGTTGCTCGATTCTCCTACTGGATTGATACCTTGGTTTCACAACTGATGGAAATACTTACCATAGCTGTGTTGCATCATCCCTTCTGCTTTGGGGAAATACCGATGCAGCCTCAAGCCACGTTAGGGGCTAATGTTGAGGATATAACCCCATGATATGACCCGCCATGATGACCCAAGTCATTAAAGTGGAGACACACGATCCAGAATCAAGGTGACCCAAGATGTCCAAGATCTCATGACCTTCGTGGTGGTTCATGAAGTGGGTCGGCTCAGGGTCCAGCACTTGAAGATGGAAGCTTAAGGCCCAGAAGTACAAGGTGCCACCTGAAGTTTCCTTACATGGAAAACAATACAAGTAGGAAGCACGTTGGGTTACGGACCACAATACGATCCGGACTCTATTGTAAGCCCAGGGCCTCCACCTATATATAAAAGGGAGCCCCTAAGGCAGAGGGGACCAAGTTACAAGCTCTCGAGTACTAGGTTAGCCAAATTGCACCCTTGTAGTCGAGATCATCATCATCAACATCAATCAAGCAGGAGTAGGCTTTTACCTCCACCATGAAGGGTCGAACCTGGGTAAATCCTTGTCTCTCAATTCTGATCAACCCCGTTCAAGCAATCACCTAGCGGCGATGGCCTCATGACTAAGTTCTTTCACAAGGAATAACCTGCCCCTCGGCAGGAAGCCGATGATGGATTTCGGTGGTCAGGTACCTCGCCGCCCGAAGCTTTGCAATGTCTTCCTCCGTAACAGAAGAAGCTACCCACCGGCCTTGACGTCTAGATCCGGACATGATTGGGGCTGGTGGCGACTGAAACCCGGGTGTTGGAACTGGAGGTAGTAGGGGTTGAGGAAGAGACAAGCATGAAAGAAAAAGAAGGGTATGTACCCCTATAGAAAGGATGCAAATATCAAACGTCTCCTCTTAGGCCTCAAAACTTGCTTGTTTCCAAGGAGTTGTACCCAAGTGATGGTTGGGTTACCCACGTCCGGGTCGACAGGAATCCCTTAAAAAGGGAGGCACGATCTCCGCTTGGATAAGACGTGCCAATAAGGCTCCGTCCTGGGACGTGGGGCGTCAGGACGGCTAAAATGGTTCGCAAGTAGTGGCTAGGCATGCGTGGTGTCATATTACCAAAAGGTGGTCGATGGGTCGAACCCATGAAACATTATGTCCTATGCGGTCGTGTATACAAGCTCGGATACAATCATCACATCTGAAGATCAACTAGGAGTTTGGAAGGGGAACCCGCCTTCCAATGCCGAATACAATCTATGCGCCGGACTCCTCGTCATTGAAGTTAGGTTCAGGGGCTACTGAGGGAGTCCTGGACTAAGGGGTCCTCGGGCATCCGGCCTGTTATCCATGGGTCGGACTAAGGGGCTGTGAAGGCATGAAGGCCGAAGACTGTACCTGTGTCCGGATTGGACTCTCCTTGGCATGGAAGGCAAGACTTGGCTACCGACTATGAAGATTCCTTCTTATGTAACCGACTCTATGTAAACCCTAGATCCCCCCTGGTGTCTATATAAACCGGAGGGGTTAGTCCAGAAAGGAGATGTTCATTACTATAGTCATACAGGTTAGACTTCTAGGGTTTAGCCATTACGATCTCGTGGTAGATCAACTCTTGTAACACCCATATTCATCAAGATCAATCAAGAAGGGCGTAGGGTATTACCTCCATAGAGAGGGCCCGAACCTGGGTAAACATCATGTCCCCTGTGTCCTGTAACCATCAATCCTAGATGCACAGTTCGGGACCCCCTACCCGAGATCCGCCGGTTTTGACACCGACAAGGACCCCAAGTAGGATTCCTCCTACTTGGGGCGCCCCCTTGGCTGCTTCGCCTCCCCTCCAACCAATACACTGCTAGAACACACAATAAACATTGTTAGCTGTGTGCGGCGCCTCCCTCCACAGATTATGCCTCTGGTCACATTCACGTAGTGCTTAGGCAAAGCCCTACGTGGATCACTTCACCGTCACCGTCACCACACCATCGAGTTTACGGAACTCTCCCTCGACACTTTGCTGGATCAAGAGTTCAAGGGACATCATTGAGCTAAACATGTGCAGAACTCGGAGGTGCCGTACGTTAGGTGCTTGATCGGTCGGAACGAGAAGAAGTTCGACTACATCAACCGCGTTTTCAAATGCTTCCACTTTTGGTCTACGAGGGTACGTGGACACACTCTCTCCCTCTCGTTGCTATGCATCTCCTAGATAGATCTTGCATGAGCGTACGAAAATTTTGAAATTGCATGCTACGATACCCAACAGAAGTCACATGATCGCCATGTAATATTGACACAAATCCTACCAGTGGCCGTCAGTAATATGATGGACACAAAAATAAGAAACACACTCATTGAGCTTTGTGATCTCTTCAAAAAACTAGGCAGAAATTGGTAGATCATAAAGAGCTGGATTATATGCAAGTGAATATTGCAAGAATACTAAGTCAGATGGCTGAAGGATTGTTTGGCACACGGATCTATGGATGACATTGCAATGTTCTTGGCACAAAAGCCATCACCTACGGTATTGAGGTTCCAAGCGTATGAAGTAAATGGCTACATGTACTACACGGAAGAACATGAAAAGATGACCTCATATCAGAATATCTTTATTCGAATAGAATGCAGGGCTATAGATGAAGCTGATAAAAGGGTATACTATGGAACCATCGTAGAGATTTGGGTGCTTAACTATGTGCAAGTTAAGGTGGCATTGCGACTTGCGAGCCACGTTGGGTTTTCCCCGAAGAAGAGAGGATGAAGCAGTAAAGTAGAGATAAGTATTTCCCTCAGTTAATAACCAAGGTTATCAATCCAGTACGAGAACAACACAGAACCTCATTAGCAGCACCTACACACAGAAAAGAAAATACTTGCACCCAAGGCAAACAAAGGGGTTGTCAATCCGTTCAGCGGTTACTTGCATGGACTAAATCTCATAGTGATAGGTAAATATATAAATTGGAAAAAAAATAAAAAAAATAAAAGTGCAACGAGGTATTTTTTGTTTTTATATATGATAAAACTAGACCCGAGGGGCATAGTTTTCACTAGAGGCTTCTCTCTCGAGCACATAACATATGGTGGGTGAAAAAATTACTGTTGGGCAATTAATAGAAAAGTGCATAGTTATGACAATATTCAACGCAATGATCGTGTATATAGGCATCAGATTCAAGACAAGTAGACCAACTCCTTCCTGCATCTACTACTATTACTCAACCCATCGACCGCTATCCAGCATGCATCTAGGGTGTTAAAGTATAAAACAGAGTAACGCCTTAAGCAAGATGACATGATGTAGACAAAGTAAACCCAATCAATATGAACAAACCCCATCATTTTATGCTTAATGGAAATAATAAAAATTTGTGTCTCGTCCCCTACTTTGTTATTCGAATAGAGCACTGCAAGATTGAACCCATTACAAAGCACCTCTCCTATTGAAAGATAAATCAATCTAGTTAGCCAAACTTAAACAGATAGATTAGAGAGAAATACAAAGCTATAACAATCATGCATAAAAGAGTTCAGGGAATACTGAATTAATAGTCATGAATAATCCTATCATAAACCCACAATTCGTCGAATCCCAACAAACAAACCGCAAAAGAAGATTACATTGAATAGAACTCCAAGAACATCGAGGAGAATATTCTATTGAAGATCAAAGAGAGAGAAGTCACATAGCTACTAGCTATGGACCCATAGGTCTGTGGTGAACTACTCACGCATCACCCGAAGGGCGGCAAGGATGATGTAGAATCCCTCTATGATTGATTCCCCCTCCGGCGGAGTACCAACAAAGGACTGCAGATGGGATCATGGAAGAATGGAAACTTGCGGCGGTATAAAAAGTGTTTGGGGTGGCTCTCTATTGGTTTCTCGATTTTAGAGAAATTATGCAGGTGGAATTTGTTCGACGGATCCACGTGGGGCTCACAAGGCATCAGGGCGCACCTAGCCCCTGAGCGTTCCCTGTTGCCTTGGCTCTCCTTGCTTCTCATCTAGTGTCCTCCCGAAGCTTCCAGTGTCTCTCTTGTCTAGAAAAAATCATCAAAAGTTTTCATAGCATTTGGACTCCATTTGGTACTGATTTCCTGGAGAACGAAAAACAAGCAGAAAACAACAACTGGCACTAGGCACTGGGTTATAGGTTAGTCCAAGTAAATGAACTAAAATAACATATAATTGCATATAAAACATCCAATAATGGTATTATAATAGCTTGGAACAATAAAAATTATAGATACGTCGGAGACATATCAAGCATCCCCAAGCTTAATTCCTGCTCGTCCTCGAGTAGGTACGTGATAAAAACAATTTTTTTGATTTGGAAGGCTAACTAACATGTTCATCATGTAATCTGTCTTTCATGGTATGAACATTTAAATCTAAATGGTTCAAAGCAATAGTCTATAACTTGACATAAGGACATCAATACTTAGTCATACCAACAAACAATCATGCCTTCCAAAAATAAAAGCTAAAGAACAATATCCCTAAAATATCATATAGCCTTGTCATGCTCCATCTTCTTAACACAAAGTACAAATCATGTACATCCCCAGTGTGAGCCAAGCAATTGGTTCATACCTTTTAACCCGCTTCAGCTCTTTCAACCCGCAAGCAATACATGAGCGCAAGCCATGGACATAGCACTATGGGTGGAATAGAATGTGGTGGTAGATATTCATATGGAGAAGACAAAATGGGAATTAGTATCACATCGACACAGCTAATAAACGGGCTATGCAGATGCCCATCAATTAATGTCAATGAGATGAGTAGGGATTTCCATGCAACATATGCACTAAGAGCTATAAGTGTATGAAAGCTCAAACTAAAAACTAAGTGGGTGTGCATCCAACTTGCTTGCTCATGAGGACGCCGGGCATTTGAGGAAGCCCATTAGCGGAATATACAAGCCATGTTCTATAATGAAAAATTCCCACTAGTATATGAAAGTGACAACATAGGAGTCTACATAAAAAAGATGGTGCTACTTTGAAGCACGAGTGTGGAACAGGATAGTAACATTGCCCCTTCTCTCTTTTTCTCTCATTTTTGGGCTCCTTTTGGCCTCTTTTTTCTCTTCTTGTATTTCTCCATCGGGGCAATGCTCTAATAATGATGTTCTTCACACTTCTATTTACTTAGAACTCAATATTATAACTTGATAAAACTGAAACATATGACTATGTGAATGTCTGTGGCAGTGTACCAGGATGTGCAATGATGCTAGCGTAACATGTATGATAATGATGAATGGTGGCTGAGCCACAAATACTATGTCAGCTATATGATCATCCAAAGCAATATAACAAAGATGATGTGTGTCATAATAAACAAAACGGTGGAAGTTGCATGGCAATATATCTCGGAATGGCTATGAAAATGCCATGATAGGTAGGTATGGTGTTTGTTTTGAGGAAGATATAAGGAGGCTTATGTGTGATAGAGCGTATCATATCATGGGGTTTCGATGCACAGGCGAAGTTTTCACCAACTCTCGAGGTGAGAAAGGGCAATGCATGGTACCGAAGAGGCTAGCAAATGGCGGAAAGGTGAGAGTGTGTATAATCCATTGACTCAAATTAGTCATAAAGAACTCACATACTTTTTGCGAAAGTTTATTAGCCCTCGAAGAAAAGTACTACTACCCATGCCCATAGGGGGGAGGTTTGGTAGGAGTTAACCATCGCGTGCCCACAACTTTCACCCAAAGGAAGACACTCAATAATAAATCATGCTCCAACTTCTTAGAATAATGAGAGATTATACGTGCATGCTTCGGGAATCACAAACCTTAACACCAATATTCTTACTAAACAACAATTATTCACTAGTATAACACACATATCACCATCTCTATATATCAAAACAATTGCAAGGAATCAAACTTATCATATTTAGTGATCTACATGAAAGTTCTTATTATATCCCTCTTGAATACCTATCATATCTGGACCAATATCATAACTGTTCATATTGCCGTAACTATTTATTAGACTCCTAAAAAGATATAAGTGAAGCATGAGAGTGCAACTATTTCTTTAAAACATAACCATCGTCATGCTCTAAAAGATACAAGTGAAGCACCAGAGCAATTGCCTAGCTTAAAAAATATAAGTGAAGCACATAGAGTATTCTAACAAATCACTAATAAATGTGTGTCCCTCTCAAATGGTGTGTGCATCAAACAACGATTGTGGAACTCTAAAAATCAGACAAAGCAAATACTATACACAATGCTCCAAGCCATACTCATATCATGTGATGAATAAAAATATAGCTCCAAGTAATATACTGATGGATTGTAGACGAAAGAGGGGATGCCATCCGGGGCATCCCCAAGCTTAGATGCTTGGTTGTCCTTGAATTTTTCCTTGGGTGCCTTGGGCATCTCCAAGCTTAGGGTCTTGCCGCTCCTTATTCCTTCATCCGTCGTGATCTCACCCAAAACTTGTAAACTTCAGCACACAAAACTCAACAGAAACCTCGTGAGATCCGTTAGTATAAGAAGCAAATCATAAAATTTAGGTACTATTGTAAACCCATTCATATTTTATTATTGCATAATATGTACTATATTCTAAATTCTCCATGACTTATACCCCCTGATATAATCCATAACATCATTAAAAAAAGTGAACTATGCAACAAAAACATAATTTGTCAAAAAAGAGAAAAGTCTGTAATGATCTAAACAAACGCAATACTTCTTTAACTCCAAAAATTCTTAAAAAATAGGACAACATTGGAAATTTGTGTATCGATATTGTCTAAAAAATTCAGAATTTTATCACATTTGAGTTTTAAACAATTCCATTATTGGGCACAAAAGTTTCTGTTTTTCACGGAATCAAGTCAACTATCAACCAAATCGTCCCAAAGGTATTACTTGGCACAAACATTAATTGAAACATAAAAGTACAATCACAACAGTAGAATAACTATGTGGACACAAAAAACAGAAAAGAAAACAAGAAAAATAAGATAACTATTGGGTTGCCTCCCAACAAGGGATATTGTTTTAAGCCCCTAGTGTAACGCCCTCGATGCGGCTATATCTCCCACGTGTCGAAGCACGACTTAGAGGCATAACCGCATTGAAAGCAATGTCGCAAGTGAGGTAATCTTCACACAACCCATGTAATACATAAAGGGAAAGAGATACATAGTTGGCTTACAATCGCCACTTCACACAATTACATGAATAGAGAATTACAACATCCAAATACAATCAAGGTCCGGCTACGGAACCAAAATAAAGAGCAACCCCAAATGCGACAAGGTCCCCCGATCGACCCCAACTGGGCTCCACTACTGATCAACTAGAAACGAAACCAGACAAAGGACAAGATCTTCATCGAGCTCCTCCTTGAGCTTGGTTGCGTCACCTGCTCGGTAACATCGGCACCTGCAAACTGGTTTTGGAAGTATCTGTGAGTCGCGGGGACTCAGCAATCTCACACCCTCACGATCAAGACTATTTAAGCTTATAGGAAGGGTAAAAGGTATGAGATGGAGCTGCAGCAAGCAACTAGCATATTTGGTGGCTAACATATACGCAAAAGAGAGCGAGAAGAGAAGGCAAAGCACGTTCGAGAATTTATGATCAAGAAGTGATCCTGAAACAACCTACGTCAAGCATAACTCCAACACCGTGTTCACTTCCCGGACTCCGCCGGAAACAGACCATCACAGTTACACACGTGGTTGATATATTTTAATTAAGGTCAACTTCAGGTTTTCTACAACCGGACATTAACAAATTCCCATCTGCCCATAACCGCGGGCACGGCTTTCAAAAGTTCAAATCCCTGCAGGGGTGTCCCAACTTAGCCCATGACAAGCTCTCACGGTCAACGAAGGATATACCTTCTCCCGACACATTCCGATCAGACTCGGTATCCCGGTTCTACAAGACAACTTCGACAAGTTAAAACAAATCCAGCAACACCGCCCGAATGTGCCGACAAATCCCGATAGGAGCTGCACATATCTCGTTCTCAGGGCACACTCAGATGGGCAATCCGTACAACTAAAAGCAAACCTCGAGTTTCCCCGAGGGGGCGCTACACAAGGCTCTAGTTTGGACCAACACTCAAAGGAGCACTGGCCTGAGGGGGTTTAAATAAGATGACCCTTGGGCTCCGGAAACCCAAGGGAAAAAAGAGGCTAGGTGGCAAATGGTAAAACGAAGGTTGGGCATTGCTGGAAGAGTTTTATTCAAGGCGATTTTTCAAGGGGCTCCCATTATTACCCAACCGCGTAAGGAACACAAAATCCGGGAACATAACACCGATACGACGGAAACTAGGGCGGCAAGAGTGGAACAAAACACTAGGCAAAAGGCCGAGCCTTCCACCCTTTACCAATTATATAGATGCATTAATTAAATAAGAGATATTGTGATATCCCAACAAGTAAACATGTTCCAACAAGGAACAACATCTCCATGTTCCAACAAGGAACAAACTTAAATCTTCACCTGCAACTAACAACGCTATAAGAGGGGCTGAGCAAAGCGGTAACATAGCAAATCAACGGTTTGCTAGGACAAGGTGGGTTAGAGGCTTGGTTCAACATTATGGGAGGCATGATAAGAAAGTGGTAGGCATCGTAGCATAGGCATAGAAAAAGAGCGAGCATCTAGCAAAGCAAAGATAGAAGTGATTTTGAGGGTATGATCATCTTGCCTGAAATCCCGCAAGGAAGAAGAACGAGTCCATGAAGAAGACAAACGGACGTAGTCGAACGGGTCCTCACAATCACGACGTTACCGGAACCAACCCGAAGAAGCAACACCGGAAAGAAGCACACAACATAGTAAACAACCACCACATAAGCATGGCACGATGCGCAAACAAGTATGATGCATGTCCGGTTTAGTGAGGCATGGCATGGCAAAGTGCACAAGCAGCTCAATATGCAACTCCGTTGCATATTGACGAAACACCACATGACTTATTTAGTTCGATCTCGTTTATGTACCCAACAAGATTAAATGTTGATTAACATGGCAAGAGGTGAAGCAAAGTAAAACTACCTATCTAGTCAAGTTTAAATGAGGCCGGAAGCAACGAACAACAATTCCGATAAATCCCCATATGCATATATTAGGGTTGGTACTGTTCTGCCCTAAACCATATTTTATAGTTGTTAAACATGCAAAGAGATGCCACCATGTTAATCTAGGCAAAAATCTACCCCATTTACATATAAAGTTTATTAGATTCCGAGCTACAGTTGATTAGTTATGAATTAAATCATTTTAACAAGGTAATATGAAAAATATGTGCAAACATCATTTTAAACATTTTAAACATGGATGAAAGTTGTATATTATGAATCTACACAAAATTCTAACCATTTTTCATATATAAGTTATTTACAAGTGATGCACGGTTTGAGAGTTACAATATGCATGGAGCTTAGGGGTTATTCTGTAAAACTGCCAACTCTAGAATAAATAGGAAATTCATTCTGTGGAAAAAAATGAAACGGGCCAAATCTGGTCAGCCCAACAGTGCACAAGGAGCGAGGCTGCTCACATTGGGTTGAGGCCCAGTCAGGGAAGAGGCTTGGCAGGCCGAGTGCCGCTGGGCCTGGCAGCCGGGCCGGTTGGTGGACCTCACACGAGACACGGCCTAGGCGCGGTCGCGGTTCACGTAGGCGAAGGAAAAGGGCGGTCAGCGAGGCAACGCTTGACTAGTCCCTGAAGCGAGGAACGAGCAGGCAACCGATGTGGACGGCGGCGGCGAACAACTCGCCAGATCCGCCTGATCCGGGCAAGGCAGCGGCAGGGCAGGCCGAAAACGGGCAGGACGACGGCGAGGCACCCAGATCCGGTGGCCATGGGGGTCCCTGTACAAGGCTGGAGATAGAGAGAGGTTAGAGGAAGGAGGAGAAGGAGATGGCCAGGAAAAGCAGAGCAGGGCGGCGGGATCCGGCCTGTCAGGTCCTCCGGTGAGGCTTGCCGGCTACGAGGTCTCCGGAGACTGTAAGGCGAGCTGACGGGGGCGGGGTGAGTTGGCTCTCGGCACCTGCCCGTTGGATCGAAGGCTCGAGGAGCTGCTCTCCTTTGGTGTTGGACCCGCACGGGAGCCGGGAGGGGAGGTGGCTTCTAGCAGAGGATGTCGAGGAGCAGGGACGCGCGAGGAGCTGCTGTTGGGCCTGGTCGGCAATCATGACGCGAGAAGATGAGCTCGGGTGGCTGCGGCTATAGGGGTGGATCAAGCAGAGGCCGGTGAGGTTGGTTGGGGATGGATTGGATCAGTTTGGTGGTTGGTTGGGCACTGAAAACAAGGAGAGTGGCGGCGGTGGGGGTTAGACAGGGGAGGATCCCTAGAAATTAGGGCTGGCTAGTTAAGGTAGGGTTTCATCTGCTATAAATAGCAGGTAGGAATTGGGGAGGGCTATCACGACCATACGATCGCAATCGGACGGTCGCGAATAAAATAGTTAGGGAGTCCAAAAAGGAAAACGGTGATGTTTTGTAGATGTTTGGGGATGATCCGGATCCAACGGTGACGACTGTCCGGGTCGGGTCTGGGACAATTTCGGACACACATGCGAAAGGTCTATTGGAACTTGTGGGTTGTGCAGAAGGGCTCGAGCTGAGAGAAGACAAGAGAGAGAGGCTCGACGACTATTTCTGGAGACCGAAAACGTCTGACGATTTGACCGACTATACTGCCGCTATAGTTATCTGTTGGGGCATCAAACGAACTCTGAATGCGATGAAACTTGGCAGGCGGCCTACCTACACTATAACATGACCGCATGCCAACTTTCAACCCATTCCGAGAACATTTTCTGGCCACTTGTAAAATAATATTTTGGACATGTCGCGGGCGCGTGCAAGTGTGGTTGGTCTCAGAACGGACAACGGACGGAACTGGGGGAACCCGGGCGGATGCAGGTTTTGAAAACATGAAGATGCAATGCACATGATGACATGATGAAATGCAACACGCAAGCAAATGACATGGCAACGCCGGCAAAAAACTGGAAGACACCTGGCGCAACGGTCTCGGGGCGTTACAACACTCCACCACTATGAGAGGATCTCGTCCCGAGATCTAGAATGGCACCGGAGGGAAACGGAAGAGGAAGAGAAAAGGTAAAACTAATTGCTTCTTTGACAAATTAGTGAAACCAATGAACCTTGCGAGGTTGAACAAATTGAAAGACAAGAATACAATGAAGATGAACGAAGTGAAAAACACTCCGTTAGGAAAGAGGAACAAGGAACATTGCGAAAAACCTTGAGGTTGAAGGGCAAGATATATATTGAAACCACTCCGGTTTAAACCAGATAGAGAAGGATTAAGAATGAAATAATTTGGACAGCACTCCGGAATCAAACAAGAACTTAACAAGATGAGAGTATGCTTGATGAAATCAACAACACACTACCTCCGGAACTATTGAAAGAATGTCACAAAGGGTAAGAACGATTTCAGATGGCACTCCGGTTGAGAAGGGATCCAAAATTTGACAGAATGGGAAGAACTTGAAAAAGGGCATGACACTCCAGTTAAATGGATAGGCACGAAAAGAACACGATCCTGATAAAACAAGAAGATGTTGAAAAGAGCAACATCACAAAGCCTCCGGAAGAAAAGAGAGAATGGAAGTTGGATCGTCGGAACAAAAGAACAGGGAAGAAAACAACATCTTCTACCTCCGATGAGCTTGAAAAGCATTTTTAAAAGAAGGGTCGCACGGAGTTGTTGGAAAACCAACAACAAAAAGAATAAGCTTGATATGGTCTTAAGGAATACATCTCAAATTATGAGGTGACAACCTGCCACTCACGAGAAAAGAATTGGATTGATAAGAACAAGGAGACGAGAAAGCTATATCACCGGGAGGATAAAAGAAGAACTTGGGTAATTTATAAGCACCATAATAGCAACAAACCTTAGAGAAGCCTTTAGGTGAAGTATAAACCCAAGATAACTCCAAAGAAGAGATTGATGGATTTAAAATACCTCATTCTTAACAACATGTGAATCATGAGACATGAACTCAAATTATCAAGAATGACATAATACCACCTCGAATGATACGGTTGAAAGAATTGCACTTTAAAATGCAAGATAAAGAATACTTGAGCTCCTCTGAAAAGAATCTCGATGAACACTTTGAGAAGGAATTAAATTCTTGGTGAACCATCATGTAGAGCCTCCATGAAGAATTCCGGTAACAAAAGAATGATCAAACGAAAGGAAAGATAAGTAGAGAACACAAGGTGAAGCCTTGCAATGCTTAGATGGATCTTCGCAATGAAATAATTGAGAAAACTTGGAACTCCGGGAAAAGAATAGATAAAGCATCTCGAACCAAGAATTTGATGAGCCTCCGGAATAAAGAATTTATCATTTGGGTGAATCAAGAATAAGAATTATGTTATGCTCCTCCTTCACCAATTAAATTGATGACGAGCAAACGGATTGCATACAACTTATTCTCGAAGAAAGGATTAGGATAGATACGACGCCAACTTGAGAAGGTCTTCAACTAACCACCGGTGGAATCGATACAACGAATGAATTGGTATGATAAAGAAGGAACGGAAATCTTAAACAAACCACCGTAAGGATTGAAAAAGAACGAATAAAAGATAACGAATCACCGAGAAGAATTATGAAATGAACGAAGATACTTGAGAGAATTTAGATACAAGAGGATGAATAGTTCACGTACTGATTAGAGAATACTTGACTGATGCACCGGTAAGATTTGGAGAACAATAGCTGAAATCTGAAAATGAATAATCTTCTAAAATGATGGGCTTTGGAGAATCAAACTGAAAAGAATCTTGAATAGCTCCGGATGAGTGAAAAGAATTCTCACAATCAAAACAATTATGAGAGGACGGCCTCGAACTAGAACCACGAATCTCTGAGAGAAACGGATAGGATATGGAGGAAAACTCTTCTTCGGTCTTCAAATATAGAGAATGATGACGAGAAACAACACCAAGAATTGTAGAGGCACTCCGGAATTAAAATTGGAAAAGGTTGAGCCAACGATTAAAAGAATTTGAAATATCTTGGAGAAAGACATAAGACTGATGATAATTCATTCTTATGTCAAACTTCGAAAATAATTTGAGAATACCTCCGAGAAAATAAGAAGAGTCAGGTAAGATCCTGGGAAAAGACCTGTGGGTTAGGGCCCACTCAAAAGAAACATCGTTGAAGGATTTAAAAGATAGATTGCACCAATTGAATTAGATGGCTCAAAAGAGATAACATCCTCGAAAGAGCAGAGTGGAAACACGATTCTTCTAGATATTATGAGCACCCCGGAACAATTGAATAGCGAGAAAAGAATGAATATGAGGAGCACCGGTAAGAGAAGGTACTTGAAACGAGGAAAAAGCATATGATCAACACCAAAAGCTTGAATTGAATCCACCAGAGAAGAAAATGAGTGAAGAGTGACGAACTTGAAGCTCCGTTAGAATCTTCATGAGAATCACCGGATAAGAATATTGACGGAGAGAACGAAGAAACTTCACATGAATACAAGTATACTTGATTAAGAAATATGAATCCTTGAAGAAAACAAGGGTGGGAGGGTGGGGAAACAAAGACAACTTGGAACGGATGGAACAAACGCTGTTGAGAAGAACTGATAATTGAACTTGTGAATGTTCAAGTGATCGGATCAACTTGAGGAGAGACACACCGGTTGACAAGAAATTGAAATGACAAACTCGATGATCGAGAAGGATTAGTATTCACATAGAAATATGAGAACACCGCTTATGCAAGGTATGGAATCAACATTTTATTTCGAAGCAACTCGAATACCACAACTCAAAACAAAAACAAAGGATTGGCTTGCGAAATAAGCCGGAACAAAGATATGATAGAGATTTCGTCCGAAGTTTTCGTGGTGGGGCCTACACGGGCTCGATCGTACATCACCATCATGTACAAGGTAGTGCACATGACATACGAAGCGTCCCCGAGTCGGCATAGCCAAGGACTCTTTAAGACACAATGAGACCACTATAAAACCAACCGTGGATAGGCGGACCACTAGACGTCGAACCCCAATTTCATATCATACATCCATCGGAAAGATATCCTAAGAGCTACTTGAATTCCCACTTATAAACTCCCGAAATTTTCCGGTTATGCAATCAGGTGTTGGGGATACAGGGGAAGCATAATATCTCACCCAAAACTAACAAATCCTACATCCAGCTGTATCCATCCTTCAACACATAACCAAGAAACCTTCGGAAATCATTTACCTCAACCATTGAAAAGCATCCGTTATACAAGTTATGTCAATACTCCCGAACTCCCGCCCCAGTACTGGGTGGCGTCGAGGTTATCTCACCAACAACTGCATAAAAGAGATTTTCGATGTCGGCGAACTAAACTCAGGTATTCCAGAACTGCAACGATAAAATTGGGACGGAAACACCTCGGAGCTCAACTCCCCGGGACACTGCCACAACCCCTAAATGTCAGGAGGCACCAAGAACAATGTTCTCGTCACAAAACCATTGGAACGATTCCAAGATACCCGCGTGATCCTAAATTTTTTTTAGTGAAATTTCAGAAGAGAAGAGTCAAAACTCTGCGTCAGGATGCCTTACCAGAGTGATGAAGGGACTGGGGAGTAAAAAGAATTCCTAAACTCTCCGATATATAATTCCTAAATGACTCAAAACATTTTTCTAGACTCAATTTGTACGCTAATTCGATCAAGCAGTGGGGCTCCTAAGGTTGGGGAAGGCTCTGATTACCAACTTGTAACGCCCTCGATGCGGCTATATCTCCCACGTGTCAAAGCACGACTTAGAGGCATAACCGCATTGAAAGCAATGTCGCAAGTGAGGTAATCTTCACACAACCCATGTAATACATAAAGGGAAAGAGATACATAGTTGGCTTACAATCGCCACTTCACACAATTACATGAATAGAGAATTACAACATCCAAATACAATCAAGGTCCGGCTACGGAACCAAAATAAAGAGCAACCCCAAATGCGACAAGGTCCCCCGATCAACCCCAACTCAGCTCCACTACTGATCAACTAGAAACGAAACAAGACAAAGGACAAGATCTTCATCGAGCTCCTCCTTGAGCTTGGTTGCGTCACCTGCTCGGTAACATCGGCACCTGCAAACTAGTTTTGGAAGTATCTGTGAGTCACGGGGACTCATCAATCTCACACCCTCGCGATCAAGACTATTTAAGCTTATAGGAAGGGTAAAAGGTATGAGGTGGAGCTGTAGCAAGCGACTAGCATATTTGGTGGCTAACATATACGCAAAAGAGAGCGAGAAGAGAAGGCAAAGCACGTTCGAGAATTTATGATCAAGAAGTGATCCTGAAACAACCTACGTCAAGCATAACTCCAACACCGTGTTCACTTCCCGGACTCCGCCGGAAAGAGACCATCACAGTTACACACGTGGTTGATGTATTTTAATTAAGGTCAACTTCAGGTTTTCTACAACCGGACATTAACAAATTCCCATCTGCCCATAACCGCGGGCACGGCTTTCAAAAGTTCAAATCCCTGCAGGGGTGTCCCAACTTAGCCCATGACAAGCTCTCACGGTCAACGAAGGATATACCTTCTCCCGACACATTCCGATCAGACTCGGTATCCCGGTTCTACAAGACAACTTCGACAAGTTAAAACAAATCCAGCAACACCGCCCGAATGTTCCGACAAATCCCGATAGGAGTTGCACATATCTCGTTCTCAGGGCACACTCAGATGAGAAATCCATACAACTAAAACCAAACCTCGAGTTCCCCGAAGGGGCGC
>NC_041382.1:313894290-313916574 GCF_002162155.2 Triticum dicoccoides | reverse complement strand
AGAAACCCAAGGGAAAAAAGAGGCTAGGTGGCAAATGGTAAAACCAAGGTTGGGCATTGCTGGCAGAGTTTTATTCAAGGCAATTTGTCAAGGGGTTCCCATTATTACCCAACTGCGTAAGGACAGCAAAATTCGGGAACATAACACCGATATGATGGAAACTAGGGCGGCAAGAGTGGAACAAAACACTAGGCAAAAGGCCAAGCCTTCCACCCTTTACCAAGTATATAGATGCATTAATTAAATAAGAGATATTGTGATATCCCAATAAGTAAACATGTTCCAACAAGGAACAACATCTCCATTTTCCAACAAGGAACAAATTTAAATCTTCACCTGCAACTAACAACGCTATAAGAGGGGCTGAGCAAAGCAGTAACATAGCCAATCAACGGTTTGCTAGGACAAGGTGGGTTAGAGGCTTGGTTCAACAATATGGGAGACATGATAAGCAAGTGTTATGCATCGTAGCATAGGCATAGCAAAAGAGCGAGCATCTAGCAAAGCAAAGATAGAAGTGATTTCGAGGGTATGATCATCTTGCCTGAAATCCCGCACGGAAGAAGAACGAGTCCATGAAGAAGACAAACGGACGTAGCCGAACGGGTCCTCACAATCACGACGTTACCAGAACCAACCCGAAGAAGCAACACCGGGAAAAAGCACACAACATAGTAAACAACCACCACATAAGCATGGCACGATGCGCAAACAAGTATGATGCATGTCCGGTTTAATGAGGCATGGCATGGCAAAGAGCACAAGCAATCCTACAAATTAAGTCGAGCTCAATATGCAACTTTGTTGCATATTGATGAAACACCATGTGACTTATTTAGTTCGATCTCGTTTATGTACCCAACAAGACTAAATGTTGATTAACATGGCAAGAGGTGAAGCAAAGTAAAACTTCCTACCTAATCAAGTTTAAATGAGGCCGGAAGCAACGAACAACAATTCCGGTAAATCCCCATAAGCATATATTAGGGTTGGTACTATTCTGCCCTAAACCATATTTTATAGTTGTTAAACATGCAAAGAGATGCCACCATGTTAAACTAGGCAAAATTCTACCCCATTTACATATAAAGTTTATTAGATTCCGAGCTATGGTTGATTAGTTATGAATTAAATCATTTTAGCAAGGTAATAGGCAAAATATGTGCAAACATCATTTTAAACATTTTAAACATGGATGAAAGTTGGATATTATGAATCTACACAAAATTCTAACCATTTTTCATATATAAGTTATTTACAAGTGATGCACGGTTTGAGAGTTACAATATGAATGGAGCTTAGGGGTTATTCCATAAAACTGCCAACTCTGGAATAAATAGGAAATTCGTTCTGTGGAAAAAATGAAACGGGCCAAATTTGGTCAGCCCAACAATGCAGAGGGAGCGGGGCTGCTGACATCGGGTTGAGGCCCAGTCAGGGAAGAGGCTTGGCAGGCCGAGCGCCGCTGGGCCTGGCAGCCGGGCCGGTTGGTGGACCTCACGCGAGACACGGCCCAGGCGCGGTCACGGTTCACGTAGGGGAAGGAAAAGGGCGGTCAACGGGGCAGCGCTCGGCTCGTCCTTGAAGTGAGGAACGAGCAGGCAACCGATGCAGACGGCGGCGGCGAACAGCTCGTCGGATCCGCCTGATCCGGGCGAGGCAGCAGCAGGGGAGGCCAAAAACGGGCAGGACGACGGCAGGGCACCCAGATCCGGTGGCCATGGGGGTCCCTGTACAAGGCTGGAGATAGAGAGAGGTTAGAGGAAGGAGGAGAAGGAGATGGCCAGGAAAAGCAGAGCAGGGCGGCGGGATCCGGCCTGGGAGGTCCTCCGGTGAGGCTTGCCGGCGACGAGGTCTCCGGAGACCATACGGCGAGCTGACGAGGGCGGGGTGAGTTGGCTCTCGGCACCTGCCCGCTGGATCGAAGGCTCGAGGAGCTACTCTCCTTTGGTGTTGGACCCGCACGAGAGCCGGGAGGGGAGGCGGCTGCTAGCAGAGGATGTCGAGGAGCAGGGACGCGCGAGGAGCTGCTGCCGGGCTTGGTCGGCGGTCATGACGCTAGAAGACGAGCTCGGGTGGCTGCGACTGTAGGGGTGGATCGAGCAGAGGCCGGTGAGGTTGGTCGGGGATGGATTGGATCGGTTTGGTGGCTGGTTGGGCACTGAAAACAAGGACAGTGGCGGCAGTGGGGGTTAGACAGGGGAGGATCCCTAGAAATTAGGGTTGGCTAGTTAAGGTAGGGTTTCATCTGCTATAAATAGCAGGTAGGAATTGGGTAGGGCTATCATGACCCTACGATCGCAATCGGACGGTCGCGAATAAACTAGTTAGGGAGTCCAAAAAGGAAAATGGTGATGTTTTTTAGATGTTTGGGGATGATCCGGATCCAACGGTGACGACTGTCCGGGTCGGGTCCTGGACAATTTCGGACACACATGGGAGAGGTCTATTGGAACTTGTGGGTTGTGCAGAAGGGCTCAAGCTGAGAGAAGAGAAGAGAGAGAGAGGCCCGACGACTGTTTCCGGAGACCGAAAACGTCCGACGATTTGACCGACTATACTGCCGCTATAGTTATCTATTGGGGCGTCAAACGAACTCCGAATGCGATGAAACTTGGCAGGCGGCTTACCTACACTATAACAAGACCGCATGCCAACTTTCAACCCATTCCGAGAACATTTTCCGGCCACTTGTAAAATAATATTTTGGACATGTCGCGGGCGCGTGCAAGTGTGGTTGGGCTCAGAACGGACAACAGACGGAACTGGGGGAACCCGGACGGATGCAGGTTTTGTAGACATGATGATGCAATGCACATGATGACATGATGAAATGCAACACGCAAGCAAATGACATGGCAACGCCGGCGAATAACTGGAAGACACCTGGTGCAACGGTCTCGGGGCATTACACCTAGCTAGGTGTAATGCATGGTTTCAAGTATTGTCATCCATTGTTTTCGCATCATGAGGTATATGTTTATAGGAGGTTTTCCAAAATTAATGGGGAACACATCATTTATTATAAATTTAGCATTTTTAATGGAAACTTTCTTGAAACCCTTCGGGGTTCCCTTATGCGATCCAAGAATATTGCCAATTAATACCATTCAAAATTTGTTAGATAATGTGTAAAGGGGGAACTTACTTCTTTGCATTCTCATCAAATGTTTGGTAATCAATAAACACATACCTCCTCATCAGATCTTCATTAACTAAAATTTTATCAAATGTAGGACATTCATGAATCATGTTGTAAAAGTCAAAAACTTCTCTAGCTTCTCATACGATATAATCAAATTCATACATGAGAATAAGAGTAGCTATCTTTTTAACCTTACGATAGCTTATGACAGGTAGTTCATAGAACAACCTTTTCAAAGTGGGGTGAGTATGCAGATATATTCTTTAAATTTTAAGAACTAGTGCAGAAATAGCTTATGCATCACTATTGGTTCTCTTAAGAATAGGGATATCATTGCAAACCAATTTCCCATGCAAGTAAATAATTCCTGAATAATGGTTTTTCCTATGAAGTCCCCACTTCCCATCACAAAAAGTTTAGTATCCAAAGTTAAGGGAATTTCTTCTTTAGGAGTCTTACCATCATCACTCTTAGCAATAACAAATTCAGACTTGATGGCAGCCTCAAACAAAGCAAGCAAACGAGCAAATAAAAATATTCGTGTGTTTCTACAAAAAAATTAAATAGAAGTGGGGGAGATGAAAATGAGAGGCAAAGGCAAATAAAAATAAGAGCAAGTACATGATAGTTTGTGCAAAGGTACTTGACAGGTTTTAGTGATATCACCCAGGCAACGACGCTAGAAATTCTTCCTGCTACTTGTGAGCTGCGTTGGGATTTCCCTGAAAAGGGAGGTTGAAGTAGTACAGTAGAGATAAGTATTTCCCTCAGTTAAGAACCAAGGTTATCAATCCATTAGGTGAACCACACAGAACCTCGGTAGCAGCACCAACACACACAAAAGCAAATACTTGCAACCAACGCAAACAAGGGGGTTGTCAATCCCCTCGCCGGTTACTTGCAAGGATTAAATATCGTAGTGATAGGTAAAATATAAATTGCAAAATAAATAAAAATGCAGCAAGGTATTTTTGTGTTTTATGTATGATAAATGTAGAATCGGGGACCTTAGTTTTCTCTAGAGGCTTCTCTATGAAGCACATAACATACAGTGGGTGAACAAATTACTGTTGGGCAATTGATAGAAAGCGCATAGTTATGATGATATTCAAGGCAATGATAATGTATATAGGCATCACATATGAGACAAGTAGACCGACTCCTGCCTACATTTGCTAATATTACTCCACCCATCGAACACTATCCAACATGCATCTAGGGTATTAAGTATAAAACAGAGTAACACCTTAACCAAGATGAGATGATGTAGACAAAGTAAACCCAAGCAATATGAATAAATCCCATCGGTTTGCCCTTAATGGCAACAATACAAATACTTGTCTTGTCCCCTACTTTGTCACTAGGATAGAGCACTGCAAGATTGAACCCATTACAAAGCACCTCTCCCATTGCAAGATAAATCAATCAAGTTGGCCAAACTTAATGTATAGATTGGAGAGAAATACAAATGTATAACAATCATGCATAAAAGAGTTCAGAGAAGACTCAAATAATATTCATGAATAATCTGATCATAAACCCACAATTCATCGGATCCCAATAAACACATCGCAAAAGAAGATTACATCGAATATAACCCCAAGAAAATCGTGGAGAACATTGTATTGAAGATCAAAGAGAGAGAACAAGCCATCAAGCTACGCTATGGACTAGTAGGTCTATGGTGAACTACTCACGTGTCATCGGAAGGGCGACAAGGATAATGTGGAAGCCATCTATAATTGATTCCCCCTCCGGCAGAGTACGGAAAAGGCCATTAGATGGGATCGCAGAAGAACAGAAACTTGCAACGGCAGAAAAAGTGTTTGGGTTGGCTCTCTATTGGTTTCCTGGATTTATAGAATTTATAGAGGTGTAATTAGGTTAGGTGAAACCACATGGCACCCACAAGGCATCAGGGTGCGCCTACCCCCTGGGCATGCCTTGTTGCCTTCTCATCTCCTCTCATCTCATCTGGTCTCCTCCCTTAGCTTCCAGGACCTCTCTTGTCCAGAAAAAAAATCATCAAATTTTTTCATAGCATTTGGACTCCGTTTGGTATAAAATAGGAGCTGGCACTAGGCACTGAGCTAATAGGTTAGTCCTAGAAAATGATATATAATAGCATATAAAACGTCATTGGCAGCGATGGTAAAGGTTGACGATTACAGGAAGACCTGTGTTAACATGACAAAGATGGCATATCACAAGGACCCATTCATTCTTGGCAGCGATGCTACCCTGATTTTCTATGTGAAAGACTCGTTGCATAAGAACTGCCATGTAGTGATGCATGGGAAGAGGAGGGTACTGGGTGTCGAGGATGTTGCTAATGAGGACGAGTACGATGAATTTGTTGAGTTGCCAGGCAAGGGATCATGCACCAAACAAAAACTGAGTCTTAAAATCACCAAAAGTCCTAAGTTCATTCGGGGTCAACCTAATGATCCCATTTCCCCCATGTACATGGGAATTAATCTATAACACTATTTACTATGTCTATTATGCAACTTAATTCGTTCAATTCGAACCGTCACATGTGCTGAATTGTGAGTTATGTCCGGCCTTCTGTTGATCTAAGAACGATTAATATGTTGACCTAGATATGTTGTCAGCCCAGGCAATGAGTTTGACCTATTTATGATTATATACCATAGAGCTAGCACACTCAATTGACTCTGGTATGTATGGACCGAACATATGCAATCTGGTTTGCAAATAGCACAGGGTTCATTCATGAAAGTCGTGTACGTACCAAACCATGGCCGATGACCCCTACTTTGCATGATGTGAGTCATGTGTTTTGATTGGCCAGAACCCAAATCCCATGGATCGTATGTCTGCACCGTTGGATGCACCTAGATCAAATGGCAATCCTTATCCTTTCATCACCACATGCCGTTGCAGTTGGGATTTGATTTCTATGCACTAAATGCCCAGTAAATGCAAAAATGGCTTAAAATATATCAAATGAGCCCCAAAATGCGCCAGAAAAATAAAACCTAGTGTATAATAGTGATTGAGTACTGTGGAAAAATTTCTAGGTGAAACGATGAAGTCACCGGCAACTGGAGTTCAAATTGCCATGTCTCCTTTTGGAAACTACGACCCTTCTTGTGAGATGTTCTGGCTTCCAAACTTTACATTCCACGGGGTCTTGAAAGCACACCATAGTGACACGTCGATTTTCGTGATTTTCGGACTCCATCTGCATTTCTTGTAATTAAGATACCAGCAGGACCAACGCCCGCGGTCGCATCTCAAAGCCGAAATGTTTGAGAATTCTTCCCCTTCCTTGGACAATGATTGAACACACACATAGCGACACATAAATGATTTCTTAGACTTTCTCTGCCAACAACCACATGTAGTTGCGAGTGGGATTTGATTTATATGCACAGAATGCATGGTAAATGGAAAAAAATGGCTTCAATATAGCAAATGAGCCTCGAAGTGCGCTAGAAAATCAATATTGTGGTGTAATGTTGATTGCCTACCATGCAAAAAAATTTGAGGCGAAATGATGAAGTCACCGGCGATTATGAGTCTGAATTGCCACGTCTCCTTTTGGAAACTATGATCCTTCTTGTGAGATGCTCTGGTTTCCAAGGAGCGATCATCATAACATGTGCCAAACTTTTCCAATTTTTCCTATGGGTCTTGAGAGGACGCCATGGTGACACATCGTTTTTCGTGATTTTCAGACTCCATCCGCATTTCGTGTAATTAAAATACCATCAAGACCTACGCTGATTGGAGTCTGAATTGCCACGTCTCCTTTTGGAAATTATGATCCTTCTTGTGAGATGCTCTGGTTTCCAAGGAGCGATCATCATAACATGTGCCAAACTTTTCCAAAAAAATTTCGATGGGTCTTGAGAGCACGCCATGGTGACACATCGTTTTTCGCGATTTTCAGACTCCATCCGCATTTCCTGTAATTAAAATACCAACAAGACCTATTCCGGTGGCCGCATCTCGCGGCCGAAATGTTTGAAAATTATCCCTATTTCTCGAACGACGAATGAAAACTCATAAAGCGACACAGAAATGATGTTTACACCTTCTATGCTAACACCCACATGTAGTTGCGGTCGGGTTTTTATTTATATGCACTAAATGCATGTTAAATGCAAAATATGGCTTAAATAAAGAAAAGAGACCTGAAATACGCCAGAAAAATCAAATCTAGGGTATAGTGGTGATTGTGTACCATGGAAAACTTTCGAGGACATATGATTAACTCATGTCTTCATTTCAAAATTACCACGTCTTCATTTCAAACGAAATTATGCTTTTCCATGATGTAAATTTTTTCCAATAGCACACTGTTCATTCATGAAAATTGTGTGCCTAACAAACCATGATCGATGACGCTTAGTTCTGATTGGCCAGAACTCAAATCCCAAGGATCCTATGTCTCCACCGTTGGATGCACCCAGATCAAACGTTAATCCTCATACCTTTCATCACCACATGCAGTTGCAGTTGGAATTTGATTTATAAGCACACAATGCACGGTAAATGCAAAAAATGGCTTAAATATGGGAAACGAGTCCTGAAATGCGTAAGAATATTAAACCTGGGGTACAATGGTGATGGCATACGATGGAGAAAAGTTGAGGCGAAACGATGAATTCATCGGCGACTGGAATTTGAATTGCCACGTCTCCTTTCCGAAACTATTATTCTTGTTCTGAGATGCTCTAGTTTCCAAGGTGCGATGATTGAAACTTGTGCCAAACCTCACTACAAAATTTCCATGGGGTCTTGAGACCACACCATGGTGACACACCGATTTTCATGATTTTCATACTCTTTGTGTTTCCTGTAATTAAAATACAAACAAGACCTACGTCAGTGGTCGCATCTCGCAGCCAAAATGTTTGAATATTCTTCCCATTCCTTGGACAATGAATGAAAACATGCAAAGAGACACATGAACGATTTTTTGGACTTTCTCTGCCAGTACCGACGTGTAGTTGCCAGTGGGATTTGATTTGTGAGCACAAAATGCACGGTTAATAGAAAAATGGCTTAAATACAGCAAACGAGCCCCTAAATGCGCTAGAAAATCAATACTGGGGCGTAATGGTGATTCCGTACCGTGGAATTGTTTTTATGTGAAACGATGAAGTCGTTGACGATTGGAGTCCTAATTGCGACGCCTCCTTTTCAAAACTATGATCCTTCTTGTGAGATGCTCCGGTCTCCAAGGAGCAATCATCGTAACTTGTGCCAAAGTTTACAAAAATGTTTCGAATGGGTCTTGAGAGCACGCCACGGTGACATGGCAATTTTTGTGATTTTTTGATTCCAGCCACATTTCCTGTAATTAAAATACCAACAAGTCCTATGCCAGTGGCCGCATCTCGCAGCTGAAATGTTAGAAAATTCTTCCAGTTTCTTGAAAAATGAATGAAAACTCGCAAAGCATCACACAAATGATTTTTACACCTTCTTTGCTAACACCCACATGTAGTTGTAGGAGGGTTTTGATTTATATGCACTAAATGCATGGTAACTACAAAAAAACTGGCTTAAATATAGCAAACAAGACCCGAAATGTGCCAGAAAAACAAACCTAGGGTACAACGGTGATTGTGTACCATGGAAAAATAATGAGTCGAAATGTTGAACTCACGTCTTCATTTTAAAATTACCACGTCTTCATTTCAAACAGAATCATGCTTTTCCTTATGTAAATGTTTTCCAATAGCACATACTTCATTCATGAAAGTCGTGTGCCTAACATACTGTGGTCGATGACCCCTGCTACGTTTGATGTGAGTCGTGTGTTCTGATTGGACAGCACCCAAACTCCACGGATCATACGTCTACACCGTTGGATGCACCCAGATTGAAAGGCAATCCTCATCCCATTCATCATCACTTGCTGTTGCGGTTGGGATTTGATTTACATGCACAAAATGCACGATAAATTCAAAAATGGCTTAAATATAGAAAACGAGCCCTGAAATGCGCCAGAAAATCAAACCTAGGGTATAATGGTGATTGCATACTGTGGGAAACTTTCGAGGCAAAATGATGAAGTCACCTGCGACTAGAGTTCAAATTGCCACGTCCCCTTTTGGAAAATATGATCCTTCATGTGAGATGCTCTAGTTTCCAAGGAGCCATCGTCAAAACTTGTGCCAAACTTTACAAAAAAATCATGGGGTCTAAAGAGCATGCCACCATGACACACCAATTTTTTTGATTTTCGGACTCCACCTGCATTTCTGGTAATTAAAATACCAACAAGACCTACGCCGGTGGCCGGACCTCGCAGCCGAAATGTTTGAAAATTCTTACCATTCCTTGGACAATAAATGAAAACACGCAAAGCGACACACAAGTGATTTTTTAGACCTTCTTTGCCAACACCCACATGTAGTTGCACTTGGGATTTGATTTATATGCACAAAATGATCGGTAAATGCAAAAAATGGGTTAAATATACCAAAAATGCCCTGAAATGCGCCAGAAAATCATACTTAGGGTGTAATGGTGATTGCGTGCTATTGAAATGTTTTTGAGGCAAAACGATGAAGTCACTAGCAATTGGAGTCCAAATTGCCACGTCTCCATTTGGAAACTATGATCCTTCTTGTGAGATGCTCCAGTTTCCAATGAGCGATCATCGTAACTTGTGCCAAACTTTACCAAAAAATTCCACTGGGTCTTGAGATCGTGCCATGGTGGCACACTTATTGTCGTGATTTTCTAAGTCCATTTGCATTTCCTATAATTAATTTACCAACAAGCGCTATGCTGGTGGCCGCATCTCGCGGTTGAAATCTTTGAAAATTCTTCCCATCTCTCGAAGATGTTCATGAAAACTCGCAAAGTGACACACAAATTATTTTTAAACCTTCTTTGTTAACACCCACATGTAGTTGTAGTAGGGTTTTGATTTATCTACACTAAATGCATAGTAAATGCAAAAAAGGCTTAGATATAGTAAACGGTACCTGAAATGCGCCAGAAAATGAAACCTAGGGTATAATGGTGATTGCGTACCATGGAAAAAAATCGAGGAAAAACGATGAACTCATGTCTTCATTTCAAAGTTACCACATCTTCATTTTGAACAAAATTATGTTGTTTGTGCACGGGGGCTCATAGAGGCAACTGTTTGCATAGGCCTTTCTGCGTGGTGACCGGCTTTCTTTTTTCACTTTTTTTACCGAAGCCGCCAACATCCCCACACCGTCCATCCCCGTTTCACTCAATAGTCCGCATATTCTACACAAACTCCATTGCTAGATCCCACCTCCCCCAGATCCACACCAGAACTCTTTCAGGCGTCGGCGTGCTCAACCCGACCGTGTGCCCACTCTTCAGTGTCAACGCTACCTTCACCGCCATTCCCAACACATGGTTGCCTGCGTCTCGCCATGTTTTTTTGCTCACCAGCAACCCTCGAGAATATTTATCATGTAACCCTCGCCTCCCTTGCTAGGTTTACACAAAAACTAGTCAGTTATTGCTCTCCATTGCGGTGAGGCATATTTCCTCGTGATCCCTCTTCCTATTTGGTTTGGTATGTTCCCAACTTGGCTATAAAATAATGGAGAGCATATATATGTCCATTACCTACATTCCTAACTAGTACATGTAAGTTGTATTTGTTGCAATTAGTTATTGTCGATTTACTAATCGTGAGCACCCGAGTCATACACAGTGAACAAATCAGCCATACATTTTCCAAATTATTACATGACATGTTTAGACAACTTGTGACCAAGTTGTTAGCTTTATGCTTATCCTTCTTTTTTGAATTTTGCATGTGTTCTCTGTAGATGCTGAGGAGGAGCCACAACACTCATGCTTCAGCCGATGTATGTTCATTTGAGTCTGACAACCCTATGTCTCAAGTAGATGATTAGAGATCAAGTAATCTGGAACAGGATAGAGCTGCCGCAATCACCCTTCCGGTCAGGACACAAAAGAACGCTCCAAGAAAGCCCACACACCATCCTAAAGGTGTATATGAAGTAACCGACATTGATTTAAAGTCATGGGCTCCAACTAAACCAGATAAAGCATGCACGAGTTTCAGGAATGTGTGTGGATTTGTTGGTAGGGCAAGGCTCAACATTAATCTGTCGGGGTTTCGGAAGGCTGAAAAAGAAAAGCGGCACAGGATAGTCCAGGAGATCATGAATCACTTCAATGTTCGAGATCATTGGAGAATGCAGGTGGAACATGCTGCATTGAAGAAGGTCGGGGATGCTTGGAGAAACTAGAAGCATGTGTTTTACAAGAAGTACTTTAGGTAAGGCAAGGACCCAATCCCCTCGTACCCCCAAATTACAAAGGCAGATTGGGCAGAATTCAAAAGGGCCAGAGCAAATACAGAGTTTAATGAGAAGAGTGCCAAGCAATCGGAACTTCAGAATAGGAGCACACACACCCGCCATATGGGTGTGGCAGAATACTACAACATGAAACTGATATGGAATGAGGAGAACAAAGAAGCAGTAGCTGTAGGTGGGAAACCGGCCTTTAATGAAATAAGGGGTGAACACGCTAGAGACTACTTGCGGGGACGTGCAAGGAGGTGTGACGACAAAACTTATTGCTTTGAAAGCTCACATGACAAAGAACTGTATCGCGGGATGTTAAAGGCTTCCAGCATCCCTGTAAGGTTCTACAGGAACTCAGTGCCATGTGACGTTATGTCCGATGCTCTAGAAACAAAAGAGCCCCCCAGTCATGTAAGGGGTATAGGTGTCAATGTCCCGCACAAGAGGGCTTTTAGCCTCAGCAGAGAAGAGAGGATCACCATGGAAAAAGCGAGGAGTGAACAGAAGTAGAATTAATTGTATGGGAGGTTGAGGAGGGACATGTATCCGAGAGTTCGAAAGGAATTTGAGGAGTCACTAATGATGCAAAAGACTCTAACACTGAGAGATAGCCAGCACATAGGAGGGGAGGCGTGCATGGACGATGCTACTTATTGCACGACAACACCGGACAAGAGTAGCTGTGCATCAGCTGATCACAGCGACACTGAGACTGCAACTGTGCATGAAGGGGTCCTATTGTTGGAATGACAAGAAGACTGAGGGGCATTCTTACACATTATGAAGGTAGGTTAAAATGTGCAATAGTCTGGGTTTTTGCCCCCCCCCCTCTCGGAAGGGGTCCTCTTGTTGGACAATGTGCCATTGAAGCCGGGTTGTGTGAAGTGCTACTGACTGAAGTAAAGCCTAGATTCAGTGAATTTTCCTTGAAGAATGTCCTAGGGGACTATGATGAGCAGAGGACCATGGGAGAAACACTGTTAAATCATATCCGGTGGCCATAAAAGGAAATAAACTTCATGTAGGAGAACCCTCAAGCCCCGCCAAGTGCAATCAATGTCGCCCTTCAACCAGTGATCCTCTCCTCGCCACAAAAACTCTCACGTGCTTCCCCTAAGGAACTTAATACTCATAATCCGACAGCTGATGCATCAACCTATGATCAGCCCACCCGATTTCAAGCACCGCCTGCTCAACAATCTATCTTTGAATCATCCAGACCTTGCACTAGAAGTGTTTCAAGTACCAAGAAAGTGGGAACGGCCTCACCCGCGAGGAAGCGGTCCCTAATCCTGAAGAGGAATGAGAATGATAGCCTCTTCCTAAAAGAACTCATTGCCTAGAACCATATTACCAGTAGGTTGTTTGAAACAGAGAATAATATTGGTTCTGACAGCCTGCTCGATGAAGAAGTCAAAAGGATACTTGATAAAAATAAAGCAGACGTACTTGAAGCACACAAGTACGTCCATGGCCAACCATTTCTTGTGGGCGAATACTTTGAGGAGTGCAATTCCAGTTGTCGCCAGTTACATAAATATTGCATGGATGAAATGTTAAAAGGTCATGAGGTTCTACTAGTCCACTATGTCAGAGATGATTTCCGTCATGATCAGGGAGCCATCAGTGTGGAATTTGAGGACTTTCATCTCCTCTTCAACTTCAGGGTGCTCACTATCACTCTAGCTAATTAAATGCTTGATGTTGTAAGTACTTCACAAACTCCGATAAACTTCTTCATACAAGGATGTAAACAAAAAAATCTAACTGTATTGTATTCCTCTCCGATGATTGATCGCGTAGAGAAGAACAAGCGAGAGAGAGTATTTCATATATCCTGAAGCGGAAAATGGAACCTTATTATGTTGTACCATAGATAAACAGGTGTGGGCCATTGGAAAGGTTGCTAGTATCTTGGATTGCATGCCACATGCAGAATTCTTTCTCTTGCAATATCCTGAAAGGTAAGTCAAATAAACAACCATGCATACATTAATGGTCTTTCATATTTCGACATTGTTCGTTAGTTCATGCTTTTCTTAATCTGTAGCATTCATTGGATCTTGGTAGTCATTGTTCCCAAGCATAACAGAGTTTACTACCTTAATTCTCTCAGAGAGTCAATAAAGCCTTAGGACCTAATGCATATTCAACAAATCATGGATAGGTATTGAATTCTATGATGTTGAAATATACATTCATATTTGGTTAAAGAATTGAGTATGTGAAAATTCATTTTCATTTGCAGTGTGTTGGCATCATGCAAAACTAAACCACGGAACCAGTTCAAGAGTGCACTGCCTCTGCAGCACGAGATCGTTTCCCTGGTAAGACACTTGACGTGGAGCATCCTATGATCATCCCCATGTACACTTCGACCACTCCCCAAGAGGACAAACGGTGAAACCACGACCATACGCCATTAGACACAAGGTGAAGTTGCTCCTCTCCGAACCATCACTTTCCACATGTGAGACATGGCTACTACCTCAAACATATGTGCTATGCATGACTAGGAACCAAGAGGAAGACCATGGAACAACTAGGAGCGTTGGACAAGATAGGGAGGACACCAAGTGCGAGGAACAAGAGGAAGAGCTGCCCGAAAGCTACAACTCACGGACGTCTGACGACCCTCGGAGGACCAACGATCTCCAGACGATTGACGCCTGTAGATTCCACCAGCCAGCACGACTATAGCCGAGGCACCCTACAGCACACGGATGACCGTCAGATGTCGGACATCCGACACTCATCATCCACCGGCCGACCGACCCTGTCTGGATATCTGGTGTTCCCTGACTAGAGCCAACACGTTGAAAGTTCGACGCCCTCCGGACGTCCGGACCCCCGCGAACGGCCAGACAACCAATGCCAGTCGGACGTCCGACACTGCTTGTGTGTGCACGGTTTATCAGGCCGAGGCCCATGTACCTGTTTCGCCCCTCACTTGCCCATTCGTGGCTCTAGACTATATATACTCTTTCCCCTTCCTCTAGTTAGGGTTAGCATTGTGTTAGCTCATTTCTATGTGAGCTTTGCTCCTACCTAATCTACTCTTGAGAGAGAGAGAGAGATACCACTCCCATGGAGTTCAATACCTCCATGTGAGAAGATACCTAGTGGACGAAGGCCCCATCTAGGGAAGATCCATCTCGGATTCAAGACCTCAACTCCACATGGATTGGGATGAACTAGCTACCTTTGTATCCCCCCTTTGTTGGATTTCAATCATGTATCTCTCTTTGTGTTCATGGATCTAGCACATGTGTGATCGTATCTCGTTGATTTGAGTGTTTCCTCCCATTTCCCCTAGCGTTTTCCCTCCCATGTTCTTCGTGAGATCCCCTCCAAATCGTGAAAGATTGGCCCATAGGGTTCCACCCTACATCGTCTTGGCATCATGAGCCACGTTGATCATGAATTTCGAGTCTCCCCACCGTTTTCTAGCCCAGTTTTGCTTGATTTCGTCCTAAATTTCAAAAATCCCCACCAAAAATAGCCCTAATTTTTTTTGTGATTTGTTGATTTGATGATGTTTTCCTGACTTTGATCCATGGATTCGTTGTGTTTCAAGTGGATCTAGCATCTCCACAAGTTTTCCCACTTTCCATCCACAAAATCTCCTCAATTTTGACCCCCAAAATCATCTCCCCCCCAAATCGCGTCCCAGATCTGAAATCCCGATTTGACCCAGACTCATCGGACGTCCGACACTTTTCCGGACGACCGGAGACTTCTGAACCACCAGGCGACCGGTATTTACCGGAAGTCCAAGACCCCTAACCAGACCCAAAACGTCGAAAGTCCGATAATTCTCGCATGTCCGATACCTGTAGAAACTGACTTCGGCTGATTTTTGTTTCGGCCATAACTAATTCATCTGGACTCACATTTCAATGTTCTTTAGCTTGTTTTGAAGCTCTTGACATCCCCCATCCCACAAAAAGTACTACCTCTGTCATTTGACTTCATCAAATTTTTGTAACGTCCGCATCTTTAGGGTCTTCACCACATCATCTGCATTACCACCACCGACTTCCGCAACCTAACCCTTTTGTTCCCCATAGCATTAGTAGTTGCTTGAGTAGTGATTCGAGTCTCCTAAGGTGCTTAAGCTACTTAGGGACAGTTACTTCTTCATCAACCACCACCATAACTTCCGCATAACCTTGCCCACTATACATTTCCTCCACCTCAACTTAACCCAATTTTGTTTGAGCTTGTTAGAGTTGTGGTTTGTGTCTCCTAAGGTGTTTCAGCTACTTAGGGGCGGTGACCTCAACTTTGACTCTGCATAACCCATTATTGCACTTCCGCAATCCCATTGAGCTTCCACAAAACCACCACCGCATTCCACTACCACCATTTGACATTTGCCTTTGGAGATTTTGAGTTGTGGTTTTTTCGTTTCCTGGGGTGTTTCGGCTAACTAGAACAGTTCGATGTTGACAACACTGCTGCTCAACTTCGCTAAGGATTCAACATCGACCACCTTCACCATTTTGACACCCTAATCGTACGAAAGAACAATAACATCTGTATAATCTTGGTATCGTGGTATCCCATCATTATACATTCTTCTTGCCATAGTATTGATAACCCCTAGCCCATTTCGCGTCACTTGCCTATCGAGACTAGCCATTGAGTATTTCCAGCAACGTTACTTGTGCACATTAGTGATCATCGACCTACACCTTCCATTGCATACATACCATATCATATTAGTGTCCTCATCTTGGTATCATCATATCATCTCTTGTGTCACAAGATTGTTCACGCATATACACAATTGCTATCTCGGTTTGTGCATTTTGCATTGTGGCCTTAAAAAAGGAAAGGAATAAGCTTTTAAGCATAGAGAGAAACAAAGAGCTTGTAAGCAATAGCCATAGCATCATACCACATTGCACATAAGATTGTCATATATGATCACCTTGAGAAGAACACCAGAACATCATACATACATAGCATACTTGGGATAGAAAGTTGAAACATTTTGCATCTTGTAGGTTGTGCACAAGTGTCGTATCCCCCTATTGAGCAATCGTGATAGTGTCTCTCTTGAGTTGTGCAACACGAGCATTTTCCGTGGATTCCACATTTTGTGCTCACTCCTTGGTTGCACGACCCCATTTTTTTATCCATGTGAGTGTGTGTTTCCATGTGCCACATATTGTTACCTGTTTCACTTGCCAATTTGTGAATCTCTTACAACATTATTGACTCTTGCTAACATTTTGCATCAAATTTTTGTGCCACTATCGTCACCAAGCTCCACTAAAAGCTTTACTTGTGTACGTGTGAGAATTGACAAGATCCGGTACAAATTGTGCTATATCCCTTGCTACACTATTGAGTGCTCATTGATCCATTTTCAACATTGGATAAGGTACATTCGTCTAGTTCTTCTCTTTCTCCCACTCACATTTGCTCGAGTCTTGTGATAGATAGGCAAAGCATTTCATCTCTGGTTTTCATCGACAACGACGATGGGAACAACTACATCAACACTCACCAATTCGGACTACAACAATCTACCTTGCGGAAGCGCATCGACAACCTCACCATCAACATACATCACTCTGAAGCAAGGAAAAGGGACTACATCATCACGAAGTTGGACAAGCTCAAAGATCAAGCATGAGACATGATGGCCAACTACACATCTTCTTCCCCTTCGTCATTCTCAAGGCGGCAGCGAGCGAGTCGCAAATCTTCGGATCGCCCATGCGATGCAAGCGTAATTCATCCACATCCACATCTACATGGAAACCATCATCACATTCGTGATCCACAACATCATGAAGGGCAAGTCACCTCCAAGAATCATGTGCACGATAACAACGATGAATGACATCTACTATGAGCTCAAGCCTGACTACGACACCATCAACCTAAAGATGCTCGAGAAGCGCAAACCTACAAGTGCGAACAAGCTCGACATCAAGCTACCACCAACCTTCATCAGCACAAGAGAAGACCGCGAGAAGAGAACCACCAAGAGGAAGTTAAGGCTACCACCACCACTTCGGCATCTTCGCCAAGTGTTCTCAAGGCATCTTTGCCTTCGGACATATGACATTTTTGCCTACTTACTATGAGTATGCCTACATCGACATTGTCAAGTCCAAGGAGATCACCTACAAGCGAGGGCGATACTTCCATCTCCGGAAGCACCTCAAGGAAGATGGCCAAGCATGGGAAAGTCCCTTCTGTCTTGGAGACAAGCTACGAGGCGCCACATCATATGGGCATCATACAAGACGATGACAAGATGGTCGAGCAAGGGTCATCCCCTTTTGCCACGGTGACGAGCACAAACCTGTTCAACAACATAAAGATGGCACCCCAATGGGACTCATACTTCGAGTCAAGCTACGAGACCGCACATGAGATACTATATTTGGTCTTAGAGGAGAGTGATGATTTGCCACTCCCTACGTCATTCATCTTTGGAGGCGTTATGGATGAGTAGGTTGAGCATGGGACTATCCCTTCAACCAAGGCAGCGATAGGAGTTGAGCATGGAGACATTTTCACCTACATCTTGGTGACACCCATAGATGATGAGATGCCCCAATTCCAATGTGAGGAGAGCCACCACCACATGAGTGATACGAGTAACTCCAGCATATGTGACATTGAGTGCATTTCCTATGAGAGGATGAGTGTGAACACCACTAGCCCCACACATGAGAGCATGACACACATCCTATGTGAGGTTGAGGGCTATTTGAGTGACTCCACCAACCATACGAGTGAGAGCATTATACAGGGAGTGAGTGAGCAACAACACTTAGCGAGTGGGATAGTTGAGATGGCTTGTGAGGCCACTATATATGATTTCTAATGACTTAACCTCTACTCCTAGTGTGTTTTCCTTTTTGGTGCTAGATCTCCAACAAGATGAGGCGCCAGTCCTCGACGAGTCCATACCTCCAATGGGCAAACTGATGGCCATGATGGACGATATTGCACCCCCACATGGTTCCATAAACTTGATGAAGCTATTGATCAAGTGTCAATCTTTGCAAGCTCACCTACAGCACATTTGTGGAGCAGGTGATGGTACTTCACTTATCCCACTAGTGGACTATCTTGCAAATGATTGCTTGCATGATGTTGATCACCTTATGGATTCATCACATACTATGTCTTGTTTCTATATGTCACCCATTTATGATAAATATGACGATGAGCATGTTAAATTGCCTAGTTCTGATGCTTTGCTCCATAGGATATCATGTGAAAATTCTATTGGTCATGTCATGTTTGACAATCCATTAAACTTGTCATATGCTATGAGTGAGATCTCCTATAACACCCTCGATGTGACTATATCTCCCACGTGTCGAGGCACGACTTAGAGGCATAATCGCATTGAAGGCATATGTCGCAAGTTAGGCAATCTTCACAACATCCCATGTAATATAAATCATAAAGGGGAGGTAATATAGTTGGCTTACACTCGCCATGGCAATCAAGTACATAAATAACATTACATCATCCAAAAACTCATGGCCCGACTACGGCACCAAAATAAAAGAGAACCCAACATGTGACATGGTCCCAATCACCCCCAACTGGGCACCACTACTGATCATCGGGAAAGGAAACATAGTAACATTGAGAGTCTTCGTCGAACTCCCACTTGAGCTCATACGCGTCTCCTGGAGCGGAATCATCAGGCCCTGCATCTAGTGTAATAGTAATATGTGAGCCACAGGGACTCAGCAATCTCACACCCTCGCGATCAATACTATTTAAGCTTATAGGTAAGGCAAGGTAAATATAAGTGGAGCTGCAACAAGCGACTAGCAAGTATGGTGGCTAACTTATACGCAAAAGAGAGCGGGAAGAGGTGGCAAAGCGCGAGCGAGAAACTAGAGAGCAACCTGCGCAAACATTACTCCAACACCGTGTCCACTTCCCGGACTCCGCCGAGAAGAGGCCATCACGGTAACACACTCGGTTGATTCATTTTAATTAAGTTGAGGTTCAAGTTATCTACAACCGGACATTAACAAATTCCCATCTGCCCATAACCGCGGGCACGGCTTTTGAAAGTTCAAATCCCTGCAGGGGAGTCCCAACTTAGCCCATGACAAGCTCTCACGGTCAACGAAGGAATATACCTCCTCCCAAGACGTTCCGATCAGGCTCGGTATCTCGGTAATTCAAGACACTTCGACAGGTTAAAACAAGACCAGCAACACCGCCCGAATGTGCCGACAAATCCCGATAGGAGCTGCACATATCTCGTTCTTAGGGCACACTCAGATGAGCCAGACGTCGGGTAGGCCAGCCCAGAGTTGCCCCTGGTAGCCCCGGACATCGCTCGGTTGGACCAACACTCAGAGGAGCACTGGCCCGAGGGGGTTAAAATAAGATGACCCTTGAGTCTGCAGAACCCAAGGGAAAGAAAAGGCTAGGTGGCAAATGGTAAAACCAAGGTTGGGCATTGCTGGAAAAGCTTTAATCAAGGCGAAATATCAAGGGGTTCCCATTATAACCCAACCGCGTAAGGAACGCAAAATCCGGGAACATAACACCGATATGACGGAAACTAGGGCAGCAAGAGTGGAGCAAAACACTAGGCGAGAGGCCGAGCCTTCCACCCTTTACCAAGTATATAGATGCATTACGATAACATGGCAATATAATGATATCCCAACAAGTAAATAAAAGATGTTCCAACAAGGAACGGCCTCCAATCTTCACCTGCAACTAGCAACACTATAAGAGGGGATGAGCAAAGCGGTAACATAGCCAATCAATGGTTTGCTAGGACATGGTGGGTTCGAGGTTTGACATGGCAATTTGGGAGGCTTGCAAGCAAGTGGTAGGCATCGTAGCATTGGCATAGCAAAAGAGCGAGCAAACTAGCATAGCAAAGATAGTGGTGATTTCGAGGGTATGATCATCTTGCCTGCACAGTAGTCAGAGTTGACTGGATCCTCGAAAGCAAACTCAATGGGCTCCTCGTTAGCGAACTCGTCTCGCGGCTCTACCCAAACAAGACAAACAAGCAACAAGGATACAATCAACCACGTGCAAGGATCAAGCAATATGATGAAATGATGATATGCTATGCGGGATGCGATGCGGGATGCAAAATGCAAGATATGAAAGGAAATGCATGAACCTGGCCTCAACTTGGAAATTCAAGTGTGCCACTGGAAAGATGAGATGAAATCACTTGAAAACGATATAAACAACGCCGGAATCGGAGTTACGATTTGGAAATGGCAAGCGATTCAAAAATGGCACCGGTCTGCGATTTACAGCAAGTAGGCATCTAAATGCAATGAAATGAACATGATACAGCACCCAAACATGACAAAAAAATACATGGCAGGAATGCATACAAGATGCTTAACAAAAGTCTATCACTGAGCTACGGCCAATTCATCCATTAACAGGTTCAAACAAGCATGGCAAAAATGCATATGGCAAACAGATCTCAGACTTAGTGAAATTAACACTTGTCTGGAATTTCAGATCAGGTAGCCCGCTTCGGAGCAACAAAACTACATGCTACAGGATCTGAACATGGCAAAGTAAAGCATGGCATGGAGCTACTCAAAGAGCTTAACAAAAGTCCATTAGTCACCTTGAGCCAAAAGGATCAGAAAATACAATTGCAAGCATGTGAACATAGCAAAAACATAATCAGTTTTCGTACTTAGTGAAAACTGGAGCAAGCTGAAATATAACTCAAGTAGGCATGTTTACGAGCTCGATGCACTCACTACGGTGCAAGTCATGGCAAGAAAAGCATACATCCACCAAGAAGGCACAAAATGCAAGCTAGACATGGCAAGAACAATAGCATAGCATGCACGGATCAACTACAACATCATCGGCAAAATTGCAAACAAGTTGACAATCTGCCCAGATTCACAAAGTAGCAAAAGTAGAGCTCGATTGACTCAAGCTAGGTTGCTCCATAATTGCAAACAAAGGAATGGATGGATATATTACTACAATAATAACAAAACATCCTTACTGATCATCCTCAAAAGAGGCACGGATCAAGAGGAAACAACATGAACATATGGCATCATGAGATAAACAGCTCTAGGACTTAGTGAAATTGCTAAGTCCCTGAAAATAGAATTAGCAAGTGCACCACTTTGCAAGCTTGCACAAGTCACCACAGACATCACAAAAATACATGGGTTGCACCTCTGGAAAGATGATAAAACCCTTAACCAAACACATGTAGAGCATCAGGGCATATCATGCACACATTAATCATGGCAAAAATGACAAAAATCTAAACGGAGTAGCAGATCTGACAATTATCTCAAGTAGCCCTCTTCTAACGGCATTTTGGGCATCAAGATGAACTCAAATGAAAATGATGCAATGGAATTAAATGATGTACTCTCTGAGATGAACATTTTGATATGCTATATGCATGAATCAGAGCTACGGATGCAAAGTTACGGGGCTAGGAAGAAGGGCACATGGATCTGGAATTCTGGGACTTAGAGAAAAATCAACCTCGCGAAAATTAGGGTTACTGTAGCAACCGAATCAGATCTGGGCGTAGCACGCGGATCGAGGTCCATCGGAGCTCTCGCCGGAGCTCCTGTTCACCGGCGCCGGAGGGAGAGGCCGAGGCGAGGGGCGAGGCCGGAGGAGGCTGCGGTGGCCGGCGGGGCGACGCGGGGCGGGTGGAGGCGGCGGGGCCGGCGAGGAGCTGCGGCGCGCGGCGTGCGGCGGCGGCTCGTCGGCGATGGGCGGCGAGGGGCGTCGGGCGGAGGAGGGAGAAGGAGGCGGCGGCGGCGGCTCCTCTGGCCCGTGCGCGGGCGCGGG
>NC_041382.1:313811316-313893966 GCF_002162155.2 Triticum dicoccoides | reverse complement strand
CTCCGGCGGCGGCGGTGGAGAGAGAGAGGGAGGCGGCTAATGGGAGGCTGCCACGTGGCGGCGGACACAGCGGCGGACACGTCCGTCGGCAGGGAAAGTGTCCGGCGGCGCACGAGGTGGATTTTAGGGTTTCGGACGAGGGGGAATCCGGATTTCGGGGAAGGGGTCTTTAAATAGGCATAGAGGGAGCTAGGAGAGTCCAAATGAGGTGCGGTTTTCGGCCATGCGATCGTGATCGAACGCTCTAGATGATGGAGAAGACTTAGGTGTGTTTTGTGCCAAATTGGAGGGGTGTTGGGCTGCAACACACACGAGGCCTTTTCGGTCCCTCGGTTAACCGTTGGAGTATCAAACGAAGTCCAAATGATACGAAACTTGACAGGCGGTCTACAGGTAGTAAACCAAGGCCGCTTGGCAAGTCTCGGTCCAATCCGGAAATGTTTAATCCCCACACACGAAAGAAATCTAGAAATGACCACCGGAGGAGAACGAAACGCCGGAATGCAAAACGGACAACGGGGAAAATGCTCGAATGCATGAGACGAACACGTATGCAAATGCAATGCACATGAAGACATGATATGAGATGCATGACAACGACAACAACACACGGAGACAAAAACCCTAACCCGAGATAATAAATTAACTTAACGCCGGAAACAGCAAGAGTTGGAGTACAAATTGGGAAAGTTACATCCGGGGTGTTACATCTCCCATATTACATCTTTACAATCTTAACATAGTAACTATGCATGCCCCATTAAAATAAATCCCATTTGTCGTTATGGCATAGATGACGAGATCATGGTCATTGGATTTTGCTTCTCTTGAGATGATATTGCTATGCTACCTTTGCAAAATTTATGCAATTCATCATATATGTCATGCCATAAAAATTATTGTATATTGCATGATTCCATCCCTTGTGTGCACCATATGCATACCATTCATGACAATGATCTAGATACTACTAGTGATGCATTCAACAATCTGAGTCTCCGTTATGCTATACATAACAGCAAACCTATCATGATGGACGACACGTTTCTATATCACGCTTCTCATTTCTTTGAGCATTGGATATTTTGTGCTAACCAACACATGCACGTGCGCATCATAATGGATGATGTGTACATATACCACACACACACTATTTTCCCTTTCCCTTTGTTTTGTGTAGGTACTTATGAACACTCGTCAACCTCACAATCCATGAGTTGATGGAACGAGCTCTTGAGAGCAATGATGATTTGGGATCACGTGGATTATCCTTAACATTGTTCCCTTCTCACAAGGACTATGCACATCTCTTCTACTTGGCTCTCACATGACTATGGGCTATATGTCACTTGTTACTTTATGTCCATCGTAGCATGTTTAGTTTGCATGACACACCTCTTTCTATGATTTGGCCATGCAATTGTGACCCTTGCTCGCATTTACCCATGATTCACCATTATCCTACTTTTATGTGTATTTGCATGCTTGGTGGAGATACTAGTTGCTATTGCCATGTGCCACATGCTATTGTTAACTCTTGTGTTGGGAGAGTAATGTAACATCCCAAACTTTATAATTTTGGAATGTTAATTATTTAAATAGGATTATAAAAAACTTTCTTGTGTTTGTTTGAGTTTAGGTATGTTTGAGTAAGCTTTGAAACTTTTGGTGTTAAAATGAATATTCAATTGAGAGGGAATAAGATGACTTTCCCAACTATTTATTTGTCTCGTGTGTATTGGATTTTGAGAATATTTAAAGTATTCAAAACAATTACCGATTCAAAAGAAAACAATATGAGAGAAGGAAATATGACTCCTCCAATATAAAAATATGGGAAATTCTTTAAAAATTATTTGGATGTTTCTGTGGAGTACAAAAATATTTTATGGGACATTTATAAAGCCAAAATAAATTTTATAAGAATCTTATTTGTATTTTGTTTCATCGTTTTAGACTGAAAAAATGTTCACTATTTTATATAGTAGCAGTAACGTTTTACTCTATTCTGGTATTTTGTTTTTAGATTTTTTAGCTAAATTTATTTCCTGTAGCAGAGGTTTAAAAAACGTGCACTATCCAGTTGGGCTGCACAGTGGCCCAGCCGGGGCTTCGCATGCGCCAGCGCTCAGCTAGCAGGCCGGCTCATCTTAGCGCAGCCGCAGCCCAACCCACAGCTCTCTCCCTTTCTATTTTTTTCTTCTTCCTTGTCTCACTGACGAGGCTGGCCCACTTGTCATCTTCTCTAGCGCACCGTGTTCATTACGAACACTATAACTATTGTAACCGAACCTGTAGAAGAGTAGGATTAGGCCGTGCAACACAATTGCAATGATCGGTGCATTAGGCATGTATATATGATGTACAAAGGGTGGCAACAACCTCAACTATACAGGAAAACTAGGAGGTGGGCCCAAGACACAATATACCCGTACACAATATATTCAACCCCCCCTGTAATCGAAGCATCGCTGGAGACTGGAACGAAACTCATCAAAGGTGGAAGTAGGCAGCCCCTTAGTTATCACATCGGCGAACTGTTGTGCGGTCGGAACATGGAGGACTCGAATGCATCCAAGAGCCACCTGCTCACGCACAAAGTGAATGTCGAGCTCAATGTTCTTAGTCCGGTGATGATAAATGGGGTTGGCGGAAAGGTACACCACAGAGATGTTGTCATAGTAGACAATCGTAGCCTGGGAGACATCATGATGCAACTCCTAATGTAGCTGTCGTAGCCAGGTGCACTTGGCGACGGTGTTAGCCACTGCGCGGTACTCGGCCTCCGTGCTGGAACGCTAAACTGTGGGTTGTCGCTTGGACGATCACGAGACGAGTGAAGAACCAAGCTAGACGCAGTAACCAAAGGTGGAGCGATGGGTGTCAGGGCAGCCAGCCTAGTCCGCATTGGAATAAGCCACCATCTCCAGAGAAGTGGATGTCGTGAGAGTAAGCCCGAGAGCTGATATGTCTCCAACGTATCTATAATTTTTATTGTTACATGCTATTATATTATCTGTTTTGGATGTTTAATGGGCTTTAATATGCTATTTTATATTATTTTTTGGGACTAACTATTAACCGGAGGCCTAATGCCCATTGCTGTTTTTTGCCTATTTCAGTGTTTCGCAAAAAAGGAATATCAAATAGAATCCAGACGAAACGAAACCTTCACGAGGATCTTTCTTGGAACAAACTCAATCCAGGAGACTTGAGTGGAAGTCAGAGACGCAACGAGGTGGCCATGAGGCAGGAGGGCGCGCCCAGGGGGTAGGCACGCCCCCACCCTCGTGGGCCCCTCGTAGCTCCACCGGCCTACTTCTTTTGCCTATATATACTCTCATACGCTGAAAACATCGCGGGGAGCCATGAAACCACTTTTCCACCGCCGCAACCTTCTGTACCTGTGAGATCCCATCTTGGGGCCTTTTCGGTGATCTGCCAAAGGGGGAATCGATCACGGAGGGTTTCTACATCAACACCACAGCCTCTCCGATGATGTGTAAGTAGTTTACCATAGACCTTCGGGTCCATAGTTATTAGCTAGATGTCTTCTTCTCTCTCTTTGGTTCTCAATACAAAGTTCTCCTCAATGTTCTTGGAGATCTATTCGATGTAATACTTTTTGCGGTGTGTTTGCCGAGATCTGATGAATTGTGGGTTTATGATCAAGATTATCTATGAACAATATTTGATTCTTCTCTGAATTCTTATATGCAGGATTTGATATCTTTGCTAGTCTCTTTGAATTATCGGTTTAGTTTGGCCTACTAGATTGATCTTTCTTGCAATGGGAGAAGTGCTTAGATTTGGGTTCAATCTTGCTGTGCTCGGTCCCACAGACAAAAAGGGAGCCGACACGTATTGTATTGTTGCCATCCACTATAAAAAGATGGGGTTTATATCATATTGCTTGAGTTTATCCCTCTACATCATGTCATCTTGCCTAATGCGTTACTCTGTTCTTATGAACTTAATACTCTAGATGCATGCTAGATAGCGGTCGATGTGTGGAATAATAGTAGTAGATGCAGAATCGTTTCGGTCTACTTGACACGGACGTGATGCCTACGTTCATGATCATGCCTAGATATTCTCATAACTATGCGCTTTTCTATCAATTGCTCGGCAGTAATTTGTTCACCCACCGTAATTTATGCTATCATGAGAGAAGCCACTAGTGAAACCTATGGCCCCGGGTCTACTTTACATCATAAAAGTTTCCGATCTATAATTCTAGTTTAATATCTATTTATTTTGCAATCTTTACTTTTCAATCTGTACAACAAAAATACCAAAAATATTTATCTTATTAGCTTTATCAGATCTCACTTTTGCAAGTGGCCGTGAAGGGATAGGCAACCCCTTTATCGCGTTGGTTGCAAGGTTCTTGATTGTTTGTGCAGGTACTAGGCGATTTGCGTGTAGTCTACTACTGGATTGATATCTTGATTCTCAAAACCGAGGGAAATACTTACACTACTTTGCTGCATCACCCTTTCCTCTTCAAGGGAAAACCAACGCATGCTCAAGAGGTAGCAAGAGCCATCGTGCCACGGATGTACCGGAGAATCCGTTTCATGAGGGTCCAATGGGAGTCACGAGGGGCGTGCATATGAAGACACACCTGCCAAACAGCTGTCGGCGTTCTAGGAACGGGGGTACCCAGACATGCTTGCCTACGGCTGGCATGTCCCTGTCAACGGCCTGGTATGGCACAGCATCAACATCAACAACTCAAGACCCTCGCGAGGGGCCAAGCCTCGCGAGGCGGATGACATCAAGACCTCTCTGGGGCGGCTTCCCTAGGCTGGCTCCCGAGGAGCGGAGATATCTATTGAAGGTGCACCTCGGGAGGTTCGGATGACGTGAGCCATAACGATCAAGGTCAGGCGGGCGCCAGCAGGCGCAATGTACAAGTTTCCTCTTTGGTGCTAAGGAGGCAAGCGCAAGTGAGGAGTCCCGAGGAATCAAGTAAAGGCTTCCATTCTGGTGCAACAAGACCAAGGCCGCCAGGACGGCAGGACAGAGGTCATCACGGAGCCCACCACGGCGTCACGACCAGGAGCTTTTGCAGGCGAAGACTACCTTTCTCAGGATAGCATGTACTAGTTGTCTCCCTTCAAATTTGGCCGTTGTGGGATCCCTTCCCGCCTGGCATTTGGGAAGAGGACCAAGGCCACTATAAATAGGACCTAGCCACCACCATCGAGGGGGACGGATCAGAGAGATCATCCTGTGACCCACCAGCTCATCGAGCACAAGAACACCTCCCCTCCGGAGGCTGTTCTACCCTTGTACTAGTTCTTCAACAACCCCTTGAGGCCAATCGACCACAAAGCAGGAGTAGGGTTTTACACCGCAAGGTGGGCCGAACCTGGGTAAACTGATGTGTCTCTTGTTCATTAGGTTCGTTGAGCTAGGCCGCGGGATCAGTTGGGAGGCTCACTGGGGAGTACGACTTCTTCGAACGCACCCCAGAGTTCGAACCTCTCAACGGTCCGCAGAACACCAAATCCGACAACAACATACTGTAGATCTGGCCGGGTGAGAGTCACATACTGAAGGGCACCAACAATGGACCGGTAGAACGGAGCATCTGACGCGGTTGAGCCCTCAAGAGCAGAAACCTTGGCATGCATGTTAACAGGAGTAGTGACAGGGTGACAATTGAGCATGTCGGCACGCTCAAGTAGCTCATGCGCATACTTCTGCTAATGAAGAAAGAAGCCGTCGGGTCGCTAAACAACCTCAATGCCAAGAAAATAGTGTAGCGCGCCCAAGTCCTTGATGATAAACTCATCATGCAGCTGAAGAGTGATCTGCTGAAGAAGGGTTGCAGAGGAGGCCGTCAAGATGATGTCGTCGACGTAGAGGAGGAAATATGCAGTCGTGTCGGCGCGGTAGTAGACAAACAATGAGGCATCCGAGCGAGTGATGCTGAAGACCGGTTGAGGGAGTCCTGGATTATGGGGTCCTCGGGTGTCCGAGCCTTGTAGCATGGGTCGGACTGATGTGTCATGAGGATACAAGATAGAAGGCCTTCCCCCGTGTACGGATGGGACTCCCCTTTGCGTGAGTGGAAAGTTTGGCGTCTGGATGTATGATTTCCTTTCTCTGTAAACCGACTCTGTACAACCCTAGGCCCCTCCGGTGTCTATATAAACTGAAGGGTTTAGTCCATAGAGGCTATTAGAATTTACATAGGCTAGACATCTAGGGTTTAGCCATTACGATCCCAAGGTAGATCAACTCTTGTAACCCCTATACTCATCAAAGTCAATCAAGCAGGAAGTAGGGTATTACCTCCATTAATCGGGCCCGAAACTGGGTAAACATCATGTCCCCTTTGTCTCCTGTTACCTTTGATCTTCGGACGCGTAGTTCGGGACCCGCTACCCAAGATCGGCCGATTTTGACACCGACATTGGTGCTTTCATTGAGAGTTCCACTGTGTCGTCAACGGCAGGATCGATGGCTTGCCTTGTCACTAACGGCAACATTACCTCTGGAAGGGCCCTAGGTCCGAGACAGGTCCTCCAGCTCGACGGTTTTACCATGGGCGCCCATGAGGCCATTAAGCCAAAGGCAGCCCTCCAAATCGCTAAACATCCTAAAAAGCTGGATTCGGCAGAGGTCTCGTCCTTGAACAAGCTACTTGATCGCATCGCCGCCCTAGGGGTTGCTACAGACTACGATCTGATTGGGCTTAAACCCAATCAGAGGGAAATCAAGTACCCACCGATCACCCATCTGCTGGCGGTCATGGAGGAACAAGCGGAGAATACTTCGTCCCCTAAGTTAAGAACAAGCTATGTTCGGATTTCCAAGCCCTGCGAGCCGGATACCCATCTTCAGGAAGAGACCTCATGTCCTTCGAACATAGAACCGGGCATTGAGCCCAAAAGGCACCAGGACACTCCGGATCCTGGGCTGGTGACCTCGAAAATTCTTCAAACTCCGGATACAATAGTGGGTTAGGGTTCAGATTTTAGCCCGCCCACCCGCCACAAGCAATATTCGCCAAGCAATTCGGGTCCTCCAGACATATGCGACCTAATGTATGTGCGGCAGCAACCTGAGGAAACAGTCCATCACTTCTGGGCCAGATTTCTCCTTGTTAAAAACAAGATTAAAGATTGCTGCGACAACAACGCGGTTTCAGTATTTTGTCGCAACTGTACGGATGAGGGAATCCTCAACGCCCTCAACCGCCGCTGCATACTGCACTTCACAGATTTGGCACACATCATACAGAAGTACTGCGCAATAGAGAGCGCCTAGAAGGCCCAGACAGCCCGGTGGGAACATCTTGCCTTTAAGCAGCCCATCAGACGGACAAAAAGGATGCACCTTTACGGGGCACCCGATCATTATCTCATGGACAAGAAAATCAAGCCCTTCAAGGGACACAAAACTATCCTTGACGACCCGCTCGACAAATCCTATTAGATACATACATCACCAAATACCGGACCAACACATAGCCTTCGGGCATGCCAGGTACTCGGGCAGGTGGCTAAGAGTGGCGAGGCCATCCTCACCAGCACCACTTCAGAGAGGCACTCTTCCGAGGATGTCGACCTCAATGTTTTTACGGTCTTCGAGACCTTTTCTTCCAACAACCGGCGCAAAAGGGCATTATGTGACCTCGCCAAAGTCAACTAGGTAGCCGCAATAAATCCTTGGAACAATACGACAATAACTTTCACCGCTGATGACGAGCCAAGGGCCATATCTGTCCGAGCACCAGCCACCTTGGTCTTAAACCCAATTGTGGACGACTTTCATCTCACTAAAGTGCTCATGGACGGCGACAGCGGACTGAACCTCATTTACGAAGATATGCTCCAAAAAGTGCAAATGGACAAAAGTCGCATTGAGCAAAGCGGCACCACCTTCCGAGGCATTATTCCCAGTCAAGAAGCACGAAGCTTGGGGAAGATTAAACTAGACATCATATTTGGCACGCCGGAGAACTACAGGTCCGAAGAAGTGCTCTTCCATGTGGCACCTTTTAACAGCGGATATCACTCCCTACTGGGGCGAGATGCATTCACACGCTTTCAAGCCATACCCCATTACGGGTACATGAAGCTCAAAATGCCAGGGCGTAACGGATTTATCACTATCACTAGTGATCCGAATATAGCACTCCATGCCAGAAACAAAACTGCATTGCTGGCCCTTGAGGCGCTATCCGAGGCCCTCGCAGCCGATGAGCTAACAAATCTGTGCTCCACAGTTGACAAGGACGATGTAATCCTCGACAAGAGGCCCAAATCGACTTCCTTCAAGCCATCAGACAAAATAGTCAAATTTCAGGTACACCCAATGGATCCTAACAAAACAGCAGCCATTGGAGCATAGCTGGATACAACGATCAACGCCGCTCTAAGAGCATTCCTGCATGATAATTGGGACATCTTTGCCTGGCATCCTTCGGATATGCCAGGAATCCCACGCAGACTGGACGAACATAGCCTCAACATAATAAAGGGGTTCAAGCTAGTCAAGCAAAGCAGTGATTTTCCGAACCCACACGACAAGCTATGGGGGAGGAGCTAGCCAAACTACTTGAAGCCAGGTTCATCAGAGAGATCAAACACCCGAACTTGCTAGCAAACCTGGTCATGGTGCCAAAGAAGAACAAATCCTGGCTCCTTTGTGTCGATTGCAAAGACCTCAACAAAGCCTGCCCTAAGGACCCCTTCCCGCTGCCTCATATTGACCAAATCATTGACGCGACCGTAGGACACGATTCACTGTGTTTCCTCGATGCATATTCCGGATACCATGAAATTAAGATGAAGGAATCCGATCAGGCCGCAATGGCATTCATTACTCCATATGGGACTTTCTTCTTTAACACTATGCCTTTCGGACTCAAAATCGCCGGAGCCACTTACCAACGCATGATTCAAACATGTCTGGAAAAGCAAATAACCAAAACGGTGGAGGCATATGTAGATGATGTAGTCATCAAAACTAAGCACATCGAATCATTGGTGGACAACTTATGCCTTACATTCAACAACCTCTGAACATATGACATATGGCTCAATCCAAAAAAATATGTTTTCGGTGGTGAGGGAGTCCTAGATTAGGGGGTGTTCGGGTAGCCGGACTATACCTTCATCCGGACTCCAGGACTATGAAGATACAAGATTGAAGACTTCGTCCTGTGTCCGGATGGGACTTTCCTTGGCGTGGAAGGCAAGCTTGGCGATGCGGATATTCAAGATCTCCTACCATTGTAACCGACTCTGTGTAACCCTAACCCTATCCGGTGTCTATATAAACCGGAGGGTTCTAGTCCGTAGGAAAACTTCATCATACAACAATCATACCATAGGCTAGATTCTAGGGTTTAGCCTCCTTGATCTCGTGGTAGATCTACTCTTGTACTACCCATATCATCAATATTAATCAAGCAGGAGTAGGGTTTTACCTCCATCGAGTGGGCCCGAACCTGGGTAAGAACATCGTGTCCCTTCTCTCCTGTTACCATCCGCCTAGACGCACAGTTCGGGACCCCCTACCCGAGATCCGCCGGTTTTGACACCGACATTGGTGCTTTCATTGAGAGTTCCTCTGTGTCGTCACTTTTGGGCTCGATGGCTCCTTTGATCATCAACGACGATGTGGTCCAGGGTGAGACTTTTCTCCCCGGATAGATCTTCGTCTTCGGCGGCTTCGCACTGCGGGCCAACTCGCTTGGCCACCTGGTGCAGATCGAAAGCTACGCCCCTGGCCATCAGGTCAGGTTTGGAAGCTTAAATTACACGGCAGACACCCGCGGGGATTCGATCATCGACGGATTCAAGCCATAGCTGAGCGCGCCGCACTGTGTCGAGAGGCATGATCTAGCTCTGCCGCCGAACAGTGCCCTGGAGGCCGCACAAGCACCGGTTCCGACCCTTTATTCAGAGCCTATTGCGCCAATCGAGGATGAGCGGTTGGACGTCACCTCGGGGGCTACGATCTCAAAGGCGATCGAGCCAAACGTCAGCCCCACGTTCCGCACGGCCCGTGACTCCAAGGAGCCGGATTCCTCTCCGAACTCCGAACCCCCCGCGCCCCTGCCGATCGAATCCAATTGGGTGCCGATAATGGAGTTCACCTCCGCGGACATCTTTCAGCACTCGCCTTTTGGCGACATCTTGAATTCTCTAAAGTCTCTCTCTTTATCAGGAGAGCCCTGGCCGGACTACAGTCAGCGAGGATGGTATACGGATGATGAAGAAATTCAAAGCCCACCACCACCCACTTGGTAGCCACTGTCGACAATTTAAACGACGTGCTCAACTTCGACTCCGCAGACATCGACAGCATGGACGACGATGCAGGAGATACAGATGAGCCAACGCCCGTAGGGCATTGGACAGCCAACCCATCTCACGATGTGTACATGGTGGATATCCCTAAAGGAAACAACAACGAGGAAAAAGGGGGGTGGAACGGGGGACTGATCCCTCGAAAAGCAATGAAAGCGTCGGCGTAAACGCCGACCCAAGCCCCGCCTTGATAAAGACCCAGCCATAGAACCGGATGAGCCGGTAGACGACGAGAAGGCCTTAGAGCAACCGTCCGAATAGGGCAACACGGATAGAGAAACCGAACATCCCTCCCCAGGCGAAAACGGCACTCCGGACGACCTTATGCCGGATAAACCCATGAAGCAGAAGAATCTCCACAAGAGGCTCGTTGCAACAACACGCAGCCTGAAAGAAGCGGAAGCTAAAAATAGCGGAAGATGCACTCAGGATCCGATGGAGCAAAGTAATCAACACCGCAGATAAATACAGCGACAGTCGCCGCACTAAAAGCTATCCGAGGAGAAAGCTACTGCCCGAATTCGACGAAGAGGCCCTAGAGCCCTCGCATTCAAAAAATAAGAAAGCCACACGGTCGGATAGACGACCCCATGGCCAGCATAAAGCGGCAAGCGGCGCCGCACTTAAATCGGCATGCGACCCACTTAAGGATTCGCATCAGGGCCTAGTCAGGTCCATTTATGGGCCAAGAAAGCAAGCTCTCGTAAGCAATGCAATAAAGCCATCATCAGAATCCGGCACACCCAAATACAGGGGTGCCGCACACCCCCTATGTTTCACCGATGAGGTCCTGGACTATGAATTTCCAGGGGGATTCAAACCCGTAAACATAGAGGCATATGATGGAACAACAGACCCTGGAGTCTGGATCGAGGATTATATGCTCCACATACATATGGCTAGAGGAGATGACCTCCATGCCATAAAATACTTACCCCTTAAGCTTAAAGGGCCAGCCCGGCATTGGCTTAATGTCACACCCTAGCTAGTCATGCATTAGAGTGTTGCATCATGTTTACTCTTTCATCAGAAACTTGAAATGGGGATCTGTGAAACCCTCAGAATCATTTTGAAAATGACCCAAATAAAAATTTCTCCAAAAGGGTCCAAGAAAATGCTCATGTTGATCTCTGAAAATATTGGACAGAGATAAAAATCAAACCAATATTTTTAGTGGCTCATGGACATTTATTTTGGGCATTTGGAATTAATGCATAAATATTTGCTTTGGAAATATATTTCTATATATATTAATATATGTCCAAATATTATGCCAATTATAAAGGAGCTCTAGAATAATATATCTAGCCCCTGAAAAATTTGGCATAAGTTAAATAAATGATTTAATATATTATTTAAATCAAAACAAATGTCAGAAATTAGAAAACAGAAAAAAATAAAAGGGAGAAGCTTACCTGGGCTCCTCCACTGTGCAGCCCATCCAGCTGGCCGGCCCAGCCAGCAGGCGGCCCAGCCCGTCTCCCTCCTCTGTCGTCTTCGTCCCGACAGAGGGAGGGGAGTGTGGCCGGCGCGCGCGCGCGCCACCGCGCCACGCCACCTCTCTCCCTGCCTGCCTGCCCTCTCCTCCTCGCCTCGATGCCCTGGACGACGCCACGCCTCCCCCCCTGCTCTCTCTCACTCTCCCTCGGCTCTCCCCTCCTCTCCCTCGCTCTCTCTCTCACGGCCGAACACCACCGTCGCCGCCGTTCGCCACAGCAGCCGTCTCCGGCCACCCCTCGCTCCCCCGACAAGCTCAGCGGCTCCGCCTCGACCTCCTCTTCCTCCCCACCGCTCCACGGGTCTCCGGAAGCCCTGCATCGCCGCCACATCGCCGTTCCCCTCCTCGGGTTCCTACCACCGTCGCCGTCGATTCGCCGTCTCCAGCGCGTCCCCGAGCCCGCTTCGACGCCCACTGCAACCGCGGTGAGCTACGCCACCGTTTCCCCCTCTTCTCCCCCTCGTTCCCTCACCGTAGCCTCCTCCCCACCACGGCCGAACCTCCGCCGCCGCCGAGCTCGCCGTCGACGCAGCTCCGGTGACCATTTGGTCACCCCGGCGAGTCTAACGAGTTCGTAAGGCTCCATAGAGCATCCCTAGCGCCTCGCTTCGCTCGCCTTCGAGCTCCAACCCCGTTTCCGTGCACGACCGAACTCCGGCGGCCGCAGCCGAGCTCGCCGCCGTCGACTCCGGCCACCTCAGGCATGGCCACCACCACCGTTCGACGCGCGGGAGCAAGGGCTCTCCAACGAGCCCAAGCACAGCCTCGCCCGTGCCCTGTAGCGCGATCCCGCATCACGCCGCCGTCTCGGACCTCGCCGGCGTCATGTCGCCGGTGGGGTTTGACTTGTCCGACCTGGGGTTTGACCCCCCAGGGTCACTGACGCGTGGGCCCCGTCGGCCAGGTGGACATCATTAGCGCTAACCACTGTTAGTTAACCCCCTGACACTGACTATTGGGCCCCAGCGCCACTAATTAGTAATTAGGATTAATTTAACCCTGTTTAACCCCCCTGTCACTGACGTGTGGGCCCCACACGTCAGGTTTGACTCCAGCCAGCCGCAGTTGACCACTGACGTCATGCTGACGTCATGCTGGCGCAATAATTATATTTCTGGATTTAATTTAAATCAGGAAATTCCAGAATATTATTTAAACTTCAAAAATTCATAACTTTTATTCTGTAACTCCAAATTGGACAAATTATATATGAAAAATGATCAAAAAAATCCAATCTATCCATCTGTACTATTTTCATGCATGATCAAACAAGTTAAATTGATGTTTTAAGCAGAACAAGGAAAAGCACTTTAAAAGGCCATGTTTGAGTTTGAAATTTGAATCTTTGATTCAAATTTGTTCAAACCCTTCTGGTTTTAGTTGCATTAGCCCAACACACTCATATTGCCATGTTTCATGCATGCATCATATTGTTGCACATTGTTTGGTGATGGTTGTGTGTCGGTGTCCTTTGCGACAGGTTCTGCCTCCGAGGAGTACCGTGATTACCCTAACGAAGAACCGTATCAGTGCATCGAACCATCAGGCAAGCAACCAACCATTTGATCATATCGATACAATCCCATGTTCTCGCTCCTGCTCTCTTTTACTGCATTAAGACAACGCGATTCAAACTGCTGTGTGCTACGGTAGTTGAACCCATTTCCTCTGCATGACCTGTCATTGCCACAGTAACTAGATGAAACCCACTAGCATGTGTAGGAGTTGATTGAGCCCTATGTATGTGTTGTTCCTACCTTGCTATGCCTGCTAAGCTTAGAGTCGTGTCAGGTCTGGTTCATCTGGGTGATGGGCTAGAGTGAAATGATTATGTCGGTAATGAGAGTGGTGTGGTGAACACGATTTGGTAAAGGTATCGATGAGAGGCCATGTAGGAGTACATGGTGGGTTGTTTCATTGAAGCCGACCTTAAGCACTGAGATCTGTATGTGTGATTTAAGACACAGCTACTACCATGCATTGGGCCCTGAAATATGACCCCGCTCGACTTCTTATTCACCCTAGCTCTCTGTCCAGGAGTTGCAAGTAGTTTCTGGTGTTTGTAGCCTACTGGAGGCCGTGGACAGCGCTGACCGTAGGGGTGGGCTGTGATGCGGTAGGTACGTGGCCGGGTGTACCAAATACCCGTTAGGTATCTCGGGAACCCTGTTCACATCGTTCGGGGCCGTATGGGAAACCTCGGCCGGACTCCCTGCGGATGGAACCTGAATAGGCGATAAACCTGGACTAGAGGCTTAAGTGTTTAGGTAGGTCGTGGTCTACACCCACGTCGGCTTTCGCTTGAAGTCTGCCGAGCACATGTCGTGTGCAGACGCTAAGTGGTGGAAACATGTATGAAGAAGTACACCCCTGCAGGGTTATCATGATCTATTCGAATAGCCGCGTCCGCGGTAAAGGACTACTTGGTTGCCTATACAGTTCATAGACAAGCAAATGGAAACTACTAAAAGCCTCAAGATAAGTGTGAGTGCCGAGGATGGCTCTTCCGTAGGAAGACGGAGGCGGATCCTCGGTAGTGTATTGAAGTGGTGAGTAGTGGACTCGTGTGCGCAAAACCATTTCAAGTTGGAGTATCGTAGGATAGTCTAGCCAAGAGTCAAAGCTGGCTTGCTGCAATAACTCCACCAACCCCTCTTGAGAATATGCATGTATGTAGGATCTGATGTAAGTCTTGCTGAGTACCTTTGTACTCATGTTGCTATAATTTACATTTTTACAGAAGACGCTGCAACCCCTTCTGATGGGTTCTATGTAGACATTGACATCAACGAGTAGGCTAAAGGCCTAGGTGGTGACCCTGAGCTTGTGAAGGACCACGTAGTATAGTTAGGCTTTCCAAGCCTCTTTTATTTTACTAGTTGTCTGTACTCAGACAAGTTACTTCCGCTGCTGGTTTGTATGACTGTATGACTTGAATGCTGGGTCGTGAGACCCGTACCTTTGTGTATGTTATGTATGGCTCCCTGAGCCTTAAATAAAGTACTTGTGTCATAGAGTCATGTTGTGATGCTTCGTTGTATTTGCACATATCGAGCATATTGCGTGTATGATTGAAATGCTTGGTATGTGTGGGATCTGACTATCTAGTTGTTTATCTTTAGTAGCCTCTCTTACCGGGAAATGTCTCCTAGTGTTACCGCTGAGCCATGGTAGCTTGCTACTGCTCTGGAACACTTAGGTTGGCCGGCATGTGTCCTTCTTCGTTCCTGTGTCTGTCCCTTCGGGGAAATGTCACGCTTTGAGTACCGGAGTCCTGTTAGCCCGCTACAGCCCGGTTTACCGGAGTCCTGCTAGCCCAGTGCTACAGCCCGGACCCACTTGCTGATGACCGACACGTTCGAAGCTGGGTCATGGATGCCTGTCCCTGTAAGTCTGTGCCACTTTGGGTTTATGACTAGTCATGTCAGCCCGGGCTCTTTATCATATGGATGCTAGCGACACTATCATATACGTGAGCCAAAAGGCGCAAACGGTCCCGGGCAAAGGTAAGGCGACACCCGTGGGGATACCGTGCGTGAGGCCGCAAAGTGATATGAGGTGTTACCGGCTAGATCGATGTGACATCGAGTCGGGGTCCTGACAGCGTTGGCATCAGAGCCGGACTGCCTGTAGGTTGTCCAAGCCAAACTGGTCGATGTTGAGTCTAGAAATTCTTTAGTTATATGTAGGGGAATTGTTTGTGGGTTGGAACGTAAGGCTCTTTTTACTCCTTTATCTTATGACATTCTGATCTAAGTCAGTCCATTCTTCCACCGGGGGTTAAGGAATTAGGACCTATTCTCTCTATCAGGATCACGTGTTACTAATCAGTAGTACCTTATAAGTTTGATGGATACAAGCCTAGTTCAGTTCTACTACCACATTATGTTGTTAGAATGGATTCAGAACTTTGATATGATGATGTTGAGGGTGTACGAAATCCTTTGTCAAATGTCTCAAAATCCTTCTTGAGCATTTACAGCTGTTATGCTGCCGAAATTTTGCTAGGAATTCTAATGCCTTTGCATTATGATTGTGCTTTCAGATGGCCACTCGCGACCTCAATCAAGTGGTTCGCCTCACTCGATGCCTAGATGTACCCGGCCATACTGCCAAGTTGGTCAGGGTAATGACTGAGGCTGGATACCGCTGGTATCCTGAGTACACGGTCGAAGAGCAATTTCGGGACTTTAATCAAAGCCAGTATCTCTGCACTGTCAGGATATTTCCATCTTATCCTGGATCCACCGAGCCCCTTCACTGCTCTTATGGACTCGGGGTTACTATTGAGATGGCTGTGCAGGACGCCGCCTACTCTATGATGACCATTATGCGAGTCAGATCTGGTCTATTTCGGGACTCTGATTTCCGGTATATGCCAGGATCACTTCCGGGAGCACAAGGGTATCTCCAAGCTATCTGTGCTGACCCCACTCAAGAGGATTCACGGACTCGCACCACTGCTGAGATGCTCGAGGATAAGGACCGTGAAAATCGGGCCTTAAGGTTAGAGCTTTTCAATACCCGTGCTGACCACTGGGCCACTTTGACTCGGTTCGCACCGGCGGTGCAAGCTGGATATTCAGATATGCGCGATCTCTATCCTGTGAGATCTGCTCTGCCAGACGTGATGGTTTGGCGTGATGTAGGAGGCATCACCCCACCTCGCGGTCCCCGCAGGCCACCGTCTGTTGGTCCAAGACCTCATCCTAGCCCCTATGGTCCACAAGCTCCGCGAGATCGTCTGTTTCCGGATGATCATGTTGAGCTTCCAGGCTATGGAGGTGACTTCTACGAGGACTACTACGGATCGGTCTGAGTTAGCGGTAGTATCACTAGTTCGCACTAGCTGTGTCTTCTATCGTCCCGCGTGACTCGTGGGATATGACCTAGCTTGTACTCTTTCCGGAGGTGTAGAAAAATAATGTATAGGAGCTTGGGATGCCTCCGATGAGATGTAATCCTCTTTTCACCGTAATAGTACTTGTTTGGTCTTGTACTAAACCCTGTATGGTGTGTATGACGATGGAATAAAGAAGCAGTTTCTGTATCTACCATGTCATACGGATGATCATCTTGCATTCCGAGTTATTCCTTACATTTTGTATCCTATGTTGGAATTTTATCATCCTGACAAATCGTTGTCTTGTTTACCTAGGATGGTCAACACGCGCGCTAACCCTGCTTCTCAAGAGCAGGCCGAAGGCAGTGAAGTCAGGGATGCAAATCTGCCTCATCCTCCTTCACTAGCCGAGGTTATGATGGAAGCTGAGAGAAACAAGCGGGAGACCAACCGTTTGTTGGAGCGTATTGAACAGAACACAGCACACCATCAGAGGACTAACGTGGTGTCACTCAGTGATTTTATCAAATTACATCCACCCACGTTCCACCACTCCGTCGAGCCTCTCGACGCTGATGACTGGCTTCGCAGTATCTCTCATAAACTGCGTTCCGCGCTGGTAGCGGAGGCTGACAAGGTCACCTTTGCTGCATATCATCTTGAAGGCCCCGCCAGTCTATGGTGGGAAAATTATGGAGCTATGCGCCCAGCGGGCCATGTCACTACTTGGGCTGAGTTCAGCGAGGCTTTCCGTGAGCATCATATTCCGGAGGGTCTCATGGACCGCAAACATGAAGAATTTTGCAGTTTCACCCAAGGCCGACTTTCTGTGGATGTTTACAGCAGGGAGTTTGGTAATCTTGCACGATATGCAACCGAGGAAGTTTCTACTGACGCCAAGAAGCAAGCAAGGTTCCGTAAGGGCCTTAGTCCTGAGCTTCGCCGTGACCTCCGTCTGCATGAGTGCACATCTTTTCAGAAACTTGTCAACAAAGCCATCAGTGCTGAAACTGGTCAGACTGACTATGACGCAACATGCAAGCATGGCCGTGATATGGGTTCCTCATCCGGTGCTGGTCCTCAGAAGCGCCGCGTGTGGGTACCCAACACCGCCCTGCCACCCAGGTTCACACCGAGGCCATCCTTCCAGGCGCCTCGCCCCGTTCAGCAGTCTGCACCGGCCAAGCCCTATGGGGGTCCAACTAACAATGCTCCTCCACGTACCAGTTCCGTGACTTGTTTCAAGTGTGGGGAATCTGGCCACTATATGTGTGAGTGTCCCCGGACCAACCCCAACCAGTCTGCTAAAGCTGTTGGCCGTGGCAAGCCGACAGGAAAAGTATTCCACGCCAAGCCGGTCACCGCTACACGTGGCCATGTCAACTGTATCTCTGCCGAAGAAGCTCAAGAGGATCCCAACGTCGTTCTCGGTACGCTTCTTGTTAATTGCCACATCTGTTCTTTTCGATACAGGAGCCTCTCATTCTTTTATATCTGAAAACTATGCTCGCTTGCATAACGTCGCATTCGGTGATATGCCAACCTCTATGGTAATTCAAACTCCGGGATCCAAATGGCAAACTTCTAGAGTAAGCCATGGAAATGAAATCCAAGTCGACAGACTTGTTTTCCTTGCCTCTTTGATAGCCCTTAAATTTTCAGATATCAATATCATTCTGGGTATGGACTGGATGTCAGCTCATCAAGCCAAAATTGATTGCTTCTCTAGGACTGTTCAACTCACTCACCCTTCGGGCAAGATAGTCAATGTCTTGACCCGATTAGCCAAGCGACAATTATATTCTCTTAACGCCAGCCCTTTGCCAGACCTTGAGGACGTTCCGGTAGTCCGTGACTTTCCGGATGTTTTCCCAGAGGAATTGCCAGGTGTTCCACCTGACAGGGATGTTGAGTTCGTAATAGACCTCATTCCAGGAACCGTTCCGATTGCTAGAAGACCTTATAAGATGGCACCCCTAGAACTAGCCGAGCTTAAGAAACAACTCGATGAGTCCTTGAAAAAGGGTTTCATCTGACCTAGCTCTTCTCCGTGGGCTTGCCCCGTCCTATTCGTCAAGAAGAAGGATGGTACGGACCGGATGGTTGTAGATTACCGACCTGTCAATTTGGTCACAATCAAGAACAAATATCCGCTTCCCAGGATCAACGACCTGTATGATCAGCTCGCTGGATCCTCAATCTTCTCCAAGATGGATTTGAGGTTGGGCTACCATCAAATCAAAATCAGAAACGGAGACATTCCTAAAACGGCCTTTGTTACTCGTTATGGCCAATACGAGTACACCGTCATGTCCTTCGGTTTAACCAACGCTCCAGCCACCTTTTCTCGGTTAATGAACTCAATCTTCATGGAGTATTTGGATAAATTCGTTGTAGTTTACCTCGACGATATACTCATCTACTCCAAGAACGAGGAAGAACATGCCGAACATCTAAGGCTAGTGTTGAAGAAACTTCGAGAGCATCGCCTTTATGCCAAATTTTCTAAATGTGAATTCTGGTTGCCAGAAGTGACCTATCTGGGTCATGTAATATCTGGTAAAGGTATTGCTGTCAACCCTGAGCGAGTTCAAGCCGTCCTTAACTGGACTCCACCTGAATCGGTCAAGCAAGTTCGGAGTTTTCTAGGCTTAGCGAGCTATTGCCGTCGCTTTGTCGAGAACTTCTCCAAGGTTGCTAAACCTCTAACTGAACTCCTCAAGAAAGATAAGAAGTTCGAGTGGACTCCACAATGTGAGCACAACTTTCAGGAACTGAAAAGACGCCTGACTTCTGCTCCCGTACTGGTACCGCCAGACTTCTCCAAGGATTTTGTTATCTACTGCGACGCCTCGCGACAAGGACTAGGTTGCATTCTCATGCAAGATCGACACGTAATTGCCTACGCTTCACGGCAATTGCACCCACATGAGGAGAATTATCCTACTCATGATCTAGAGCTTGCAGCCATAGTCTATGCACTTAAGACCTGGCGACATTACCTCCTCGGTAATCGTTGCGAAATATTCACTGATCACCAAAGCCTGAAGTACATTTTCACCCAACCAGATCTGAATCTCAGGCAAAGACGTTGGGTTGAATTGATCACAGATTTCGATTTAGGAATAACCTACACCCCAGGGAAAGCCAACGTCATGGCTGATGCGCTAAGTCGTAAATCTTATTGTAACAATCTGATGTTACAACAAGTCAACCGCTTCTCCATGAAGAATTTCGGAAACTTAATCTTCACATTGTTCCTCAAGGTTTTCTTTCCACCTTGGTGGCAAAACCTACCCTTACGGATCAGATTATCAAAGCACAGAAGGTAGATCTGGGAATCTCCCGCATCAAGAGAAACCTTCAGAAAGGAATTGCGAATTGCTTCTCCATTAATGATCAAGGGGTCGTATACTTCGGGAATCGGCTAGTGGTTCCCAAAGTGCGAAACCTGAGGCGTTTGATCCTTAAGGAAGCTCATGAATCTCCTCTCACCATTCATCCCGGTAGCACTAAGATGTATCAGGACCTACGCCAGAGGTTCTGGTGGACTAGGATGAAGAGAGAAATTGCTCAGTACATTGCAAATTGCGACGTCTGTCGTCGTGTTAAAGCAGAGCACCAACGGCCTGCTGGCACCCTTCAACCCTTAGCTATTCCTGAATGGAAATGGGATAAAATTGGTATGGATTTCATTACCGGTTTTCCCAGGACCAAGAGAGGGAATAATGCTATTTTCGTCGTTGTCGATCGTCTTCCCAAAGTAGCCCATTTCCTACCTGTTCGTGAGAGTATAACCGCTAGTCAGCTGGCAGACTTATACATCTCCCGAATAGTGTCTCTCCATGGTGTTCCTTTGGAAATTAACTCGGATCGAGGAAGTCTTTTCACCTCTCGATTTTGGGAAAGTTTCCAAAATGCTATGGGAACCCGTCTCTCCTTTAGCACCGCCTTCCACCCTCAGTCGAGTGGTCAAGTGGAACGCGTCAACCAAATTCTAGAAGACATGCTTCGAGCCTCTGTTATCTCATTCGGAATGGACTGGGAGAAGTGCCTTCCATTTGCCGAATTCGCTTACAACAACAGCTATCAATCTAGCTTGGGTAAAGCCCCTTTTGAAGTTCTCTATGGGCGACGGTGTCGAACACCCCTTAACTGGTCAGAGACCGGGGAAAGACAATTCTTTGGCCCGGATATGATTCAGGAAGCAGAAGAACAAGTTCGTATCGTTCGTGAAAAGTTGAAAAAAGCCCAATCTCGTCAAAAGAGTCAATATGACCGAAAACATAAGGCTATGACTTTCGAGGTTGACGAGAAGGCTTATCTTCAGGTCACCCCTCTGAAGGGAACCCATCGTTTCGGTATCAAAGGCAAATTGGCTCCTCGTTACATTGGACCTTTTCGCATTCTTGCCAAACGAGGGGAAGTTGCCTACCAGTTGGAACTACCTCCGCATCTCTCCAGAGTCCACGATGTCTTCCACGTTTCTCAACTCAGGCGTTGCTTCTCGGATCCTATCCGTGAAGTGGACCACGAAACGCTTGATCTCCAAGATAATCTTACATATCGAGAGTACCCCGTTCGTATCCTCGATCAGGCCGAACGTATCACCCGACGTCAGAACATCAAGTTCCTCAAAGTACAATGGTCGCACCATTCTGAGGATGAAGCAACCTGGGAAAGGGAGGATCGTCTTCGACTTGAGTACCCCGCCTTCTTCCCAGAGGAACCCAAATCTCGGGACGAGATTCTTTTGAGTGGGGGTGAGTTGTCACACCCTAGCTAGTCATGCATTAGAGTGTTGCATCATGTTTACTCTTTCATCAGAAACTTGAAATGGGGATCTGTGAAACCCTCAGAATCATTTTGAAAATGACCAAAATAAAAATTTCTCCAAAAGGGTCCAAGAAAATGCTCATGTTGATCTCTGAAAATATTGGACAGAGATAAAAATCAAACCAATATTTTTAGTGGCTCATGGACATTTATTTTGGGCATTTGGAATTAATGCATAAATATTTGCTTTGGAAATATATTTCTATATATATTAATATATGTCCAAATATTATGCCAATTATAAAGGAGCTCTGGAATAATATATCTAGCCCCTGAAAAATTTGGCATAAGTTAAATAAATGATTTAATATATTATTTAAATCAAAACAAATGTCAGAAATTAGAAAACAGAAAAAAATAAAAGGGAGAAGCTTACCTGGGCTCCTCCACTGTGCAGCCCATCCAGCTGGCCGGCCCAGCCAGCAGGCGGCCCAGCCCGTCTCCCTCCTCTGTCGTCTTCGTCCCGACAGAGGGAGGGGAGTGTGGCCGGCGCGCGCGCGCGCCACCGCGCCACGCCACCTCTCTCCCTGCCTGCCTGCCCTCTCCTCCTCGCCTCGATGCCCTGGACGACGCCACGCCTCCCCCCCTGCTCTCTCTCACTCTCCCTCGGCTCTCCCCTCCTCTCCCTCGCTCTCTCTCTCTCTCACGGCCGAACACCACCGTCGCCGCCGTTCGCCACAGCAGCCGTCTCCGGCCACCCCTCGCTCCCCCGACTAGCTCAGCGGCTCCGCCTCGACCTCCTCTTCCTCCCCACCGCTCCACGGGTCTCCGGAAGCCCTGCATCGCCGCCACGTCGCCGTTCCCCTCCTCGGGTTCCGACCACCGTCGCCGTTGATTCGCCGTCTCCAGCGCGTCCCCGAGCCCGCTTCGACGCCCACTGCAACCGCGGTGAGCTACGCCACCGTTTCCCCCTCTTCTCCCCCTCGTTCCCTCACCGTAGCCTCCTCCCCACCACGGCCGAACCTCCGCCGCCGCCGAGCTCGCCGTCGACGCAGCTCCGGTGACCATTTGGTCACCCCGGCGAGTCTAACGAGTTCGTAAGGCTCCATAGAGCATCCCTAGCGCCTCGCTTCGCTCGCCTTCGAGCTCCAACCCCGTTTCCGTGCACGATAGAACTCCGGCGGCCGCAGCCGAGCTCGCCGCCGTCGACTCCGGCCACCTCAGGCATGGCCACCACCACCGTTCGACGCGCGGGAGCAAGGGCTCTCCAACGAGCCCAAGCACAGCCTCGCCCGTGCCCTGTAGCGCGATCCCGCATCACGCCGCCGTCTCGGACCTCGCCGGCGTCATGTCGCCGGTGGGGTTTGACTTGTCCGACCTGGGGTTTGACCCCCCAGGGTCACTGACGCGTGGGCCCCGTCGGCCAGGTGGACATCATTAGCGCTAACCACTGTTAGTTAACCCCCTGACATTGACTAGTGGGCCCCAGCGCCACTAATTAGTAATTAGGATTAATTTAACCCTGTTTAACCCCCCTGTCACTGACGTGTGGGCCCCACACGTCAGGTTCGACTCCAGCCAGCCGCAGTTGACCACTGACGTCATGCTGACGTCATGCTGGCGCAATAATTATATTTCTGGATTTAATTTAAATCAGGAAATTCCAGAATATTATTTAAACTTCAAAAATTCATAACTTTTATTCTGTAACTCCAAATTGGACAAATTATATATGAAAAATGATCAGAAAAATCCAATCTATCCATCTGTACTATTTTCATGCATGATCAAACAAGTTAAATTGATGTTTTAAGCAGAACAAGGAAAAGCACTTTAAAAGGCCATGTTTGAGTTTGAAATTTGAATCTTTGATTCAAATTTGTTCAAACCCTTCTGGTTTTAGTTGCATTAGCCCAACACACTCATATTGCCATGTTTCATGCATGCATCATATTGTTGCACATTGTTTGGTGATGGTTGTGTGTCGGTGTCCTTTGCGACAAGTTCTGCCTCCGAGGAGTACCGTGATTACCCTAACGAAGAACCGTATCAGTGCATCGAACCATCAGGCAAGCAACCAACCATTTGATCATATCGATACAATCCCATGTTCTCGCTCCTGCTCTCTTTTACTGCATTAAGACAACGCGATTCAAACTGCTGTGTGCTACGGTAGTTGAACCCATTTCCTCTGCATGACCTGTCATTGCCATAGTAACTAGATGAAACCCACTAGCATGTGTAGGAGTTGATTGAGCCCTATGTATGTGTTGTTCCTACCTTGCTATGCCTGCTATGCTTAGAGTCGTGTCAGGTCTGGTTCATCTGGGTGATGGGCTAGAGTGAAATGATTATGTCGGTAATGAGAGTGGTGTGGTGAACACGATTTGGTAAAGGTATCGATGAGAGGCCATGTAGGAGTACATGGTGGGTTGTTTCATTGAAGCCGACCTTAAGCACTTAGATCTGTATGTGTGATTTAAGAATCAGCTACTACCATGCATTGGGCCCGAAACCAATGGACCCTCTCGGCTTCTTATTCACCCTAGTTCTCCGTCCAGGAGTTGCAAGTAGTTTCTGGTGTTTGTAGCCTACTGGAGGCCGTGGACAGCGCTGACCGTAGGGGTGGGCTGTGATGCGGTAGGTACGTGGCACGGTGTACCGAATACCCGTTAGGTATTTCGGGAACCCTGTTCACATCGTTCGGGGCCGTATGGGAAACCTCGGCCGGACTCCCTGCGGATGGAACCTGGATAGGCGATAAACCTGGACTGGAGGCTTAGGTGATTAGGTAGGTCGTGGCCGACACCCACGTTGGGCTTCCGCTTGAAGGTTGCCGAGTACATGTCGTGTAAACGACGGTAAGCGGTGAGAGCGTGTATGAAGGAGTACACCCCTGCAGGGTTAACATGATCTATTCGAATAGCCGCGTCCGCGGTAAAGGACTACTTGGTTGCCTATACAGTTCATAGACAAGTAAATGGAAACTACTAAAAGCCTCAAGATAAGAGTGAGTGCCGAGGATGGCTCTTCCGTAGGAAGACGGAGGTGGATCCTCGGTGGTGTATTGAAGTGGTGAGTAGTGGACTCGTGTGCGCAAAACCATTTCAAGTTGGAGTATCGTAGGATAGTCTAGCCAAGAGTCAAAGCTGGCTTGCTGCAATAACTCCACCAACCCTTCTTGATAATATGCATGTATGTAGGATCTGATGTAAGTCTTGCTGAGTACCTTTGTACTCATGTTGCTATAATCTACATTTTTACAGAAGACGCTGCAACCCCTTCTGATGGGTTCTATGTAGACGTTGACATCAACGAGTAGGCTAAAGGCCCAGGTGGTGACCCTGAGCTTGTGAAGGACCATGTAGTATAGCTAGGCTTTCCAAGCCTCTTTTATTTTTACTAGTTGTCTGTACTCAGACAAGTTACTTCCGCTGTTGGTTTGTATGACTGTATGACTTGAATGTTGGGTCGTGAGACCCGTACCTTTGTGTATGTTATGTATGGCTCCCTGAGCCTTAAATAAAGTACTTGTGTCGTAGAGTCATGTTGTGATGCTTCGTTGTATTTGCACATATCGAGCATATTGTGTGTATGATTGAAATGCTTGGTATGTGTGGGATCTGACTACCTAGTTGTTTATCTTTAGTAGCCTCTCTTACCGGGAAATGTCTCCTAGTGTTACCGCTGAGCCATGGTAGCTTGCTACTACTCTGGAACACTTAGGCTGGCCGGCATGTGTCCTTCTTCGTTCCTGTGTCTGTCCCTTCGGGGAAATGTCACGCTTTGAGTACCGGAGTCCTGTTAGCCCGCTACAGCCCGGTTTACCGGAGTCCTGCTAGCCCAGTGCTACAGCCCGGACCCACTTGCTGATGACCGACACGTTCGAAGCTGGGTCATGGATGCCTGTCCCTGTAAGTCTGTGCCACTTTGGGTTTACGACTAGTCATGTCAGCCCGGGCTCTTTATCATATGGATGCTAGCGACACTATCATATACGTGAGCCAAAAGGCGCAAACGGTCCCGGGCAAAGGTAAGGCGACACCCGTGGGGATACCGTGCGTGAGGCCGCAAAGTGATATGAGGTGTTACCGGCTAGATCGATGTGACATCGAGTCGGGGTCCTGACACTTAAAAGCCTTCCTGAAAACACAATCGGAAGTTGGGAAGAACTCGAGGACGCTTTCCGAGCAAATTTTCAAGGGACCTATGTCCGCCCTCTGGATGCAGACGATCTTAGTCACATAACTCAATAGCCCGGAGAATCAGCTCGGCAATTCTGGAATAGATTCCTCACTAAAAAGAATCAGATAGTCGATTGTCCGGACGCCGAAGCCTTAGCAGCTTTCAGGCATAACGTCCGAGACGAATGGCTCGCCAGACACCTCGGCCAAGAAAAGCCAAGAACAATGGCCGTACTAACAAGCATCATGACCCGCTTTTGTGTAGGAGAGGACAACTGGTTGGCAAGATGCAGCCCCAGCGACCCAAGTACATCTGAAACTAGGGATGGAAATGGAAAACCGCGACGCAACAAGGACCGTCGCCGGACTAAGGAAAAAAGTCCGAAGAGCACGGCAGTCAACGCCGGATTCAAGAGCTCACGACAGAATCAGACAAAGCCACCCCTCCAGGATAACAGGGATGATCCATCCAACTTAAACAAAATCCTGGACAGGATATGTCAAATACACAGTACTCCCGGTAAGCCTGCTAACCATACCCATAGAGATTTTTGGGTTTTCAAACAATCCGGCAGACTCAACACCGAACACAAGGGGCTCGACACACCAAGCGAAGAGGAGGACGAACCCCAAAAGCAGAGCACCAGGAAACAAAAAAACTTCCCACAAGAAGTAAAAACAGTAAACTTACTTGACATAATAAAACATGCGGCGCCCAAAAAGGTACGCACCACACGACCTATCCCAAAGGGGTCCCGCCATTGGTTGTCAAAACCAATCATCTTCGATCAGCTGGATTATTCTTGAAGTATCAGGAACGCAGGCTGGACTGCCTTGGTACTCGATCCAATAATTGGCGGACTCCAGTTTTCAAATGTCCTTATGGACGGCGGCAGTGGACTAAACCTGATATATCAGGACACAATCCGCCACATGGGGATAGACCCAGCAAGAATCCGCCGCAGCAAAACCGCCTTTCAAGGGGTCACGCCTGGTCCGGACACCCATTGCATGGGTTTTCTCCGGCTCAAAGTTATATTCGGCTCTACCGATAACTTCCGCCGCGAAAAGCTGACCTTCCACATCGTCCCATTATCCAGTCGCTATCAAGCACTATTGGGACGCGAAGCTTTCGCCCGCTTTAACGCAATACCGCATTATGCATCTCTAACGCTTAAGATGCCCGGTCCACGAGGCATCATCTCTTTTAAGGGGAAGCATTGATGTGCCCCTCCCCCAAGCGGAGGACTGTGCAGCCGCTTTGATAGCCCCACAGTAAAATGGCTTCACCGGCCAAAAATTTCGGAATAGGTCATTAAAGACCACGAACGCGGATAGACGAGTTCGGTACAAAATCATCATTGATGCAGGCTGAGTGGCCCTATACCCCCGCACTAGGGGCTCCGTATATGATGAGGACATGACTACCTTGGATACGACCAAAAATATTGCATACATGCATATTTGTCAGGTGATTTCTAATGCAAACTATTCAATAATCTATTTATGTTATCCAGAACAAAAATACTTCACACACTTTTGTGTTTTGTCTAATTGTAGGTGTATGGGACATTTGTATAATCCACATATGAAGATAAGGGAAAAGGAGAAGTTTAGGTTGTGTTCAAAAAGTCCTCTCACGTCACTTTTGGGCCAAGAGAAGATAGAGTCCAAGTCTCTCACGTTCTGGATTCAGATTCGGACTGCACAGACATACCTGACTCAAAACGTCAACAACTTTTTCGTACGGACTCCGAATTGGGTGATTCTTTTTTTGTTGGAAACTAGATTTCGTGCTATTTCCAGCCCAATTGGATTCACCTTCAAATTCGTCCGGAGCGTTGAGTTACGGACGAAACAATCTGACGTTGCAGCAGAATCTGAGTCAAACTACAAGCCCAAAGGTGTTGCATCACCTCCACTTGGGCCCATGAGCCTTGTACGACCTAGGGTTAGTTTTAGGCTGCCTTGGGACGTCCTCCCACCTCCTTGGCCGCCACCCCTTCCTCCTATATAAGTAGATCCATCTAGTAGCTTTTTCCTTGGGTTTTGTTTAGATTAAAAGTTCGCCATAGCTGCAACTTCGCGTACTTCGTTTGTGTTCAACGACCAGACAAAGGCGTCACAGAACCCCACCTTGATCAATAAAGCTTTCATCTTATATTCGCAATATCCAGATTGCAATCTCAGTTTCTTGCTTGTTCTTCATTTGCTCGCAGGAAACAGACCCTCGTGGTCAGGTTGATCGTGCTCCGGCGTGGTCAATAACCTCTCGGAGTTGGTTTAGCGATTGCTAAGGCGCGACGTCCTCGCACGTTCGTAGTCGGATCGTCAAAGTCGACTTCCACCAAAGCGAAATCCATCATCTCATCGAAAGACGGGACACCTCCGCCTCTATCAAGTGGTATCAGTTTTCAGGTTGCTCGGTGAGAATTTCCAGTTTTCCTAGATTAGATTTATTTTCTTACCTATTGTCCAAGAAAAATCCACAAAAAAGAGTTAGATCTATTCATCCTTTGTCCAAGCCAGTCTGAGACTTTGCAATTTTATTTTCATTGCTTGCATAGTTGAATTATCGGTTGCATCGTCGTGTCGAGTTGCTGGTCTTAGTGTCTAGGTCGTTTAGAGTTTCGAGTTCTGTTCACATTAGTCACGTCGCCGCTGCATCGTTATCCCTTCCGCTGTCCACCACCCATCCATCAATTTCCTCCACATGCTACCCACCGTTCATTGCCATAATCATAGTTGAGATCGTTCCCATCTTCGCTTGATCCAATCTACATCTTATCTAGTTTGTTTTGGAAAGAGGGAGAGAGAAAAAAGAGATAGAGAAAAAAAACGAGAGAAAAAAAAGTAAAAAAAAAGTCAGAGAAAAAAAAGAAAGGAAAAGAAAAAAAGTGTGAGAAAAAAAGAGAGGAGAAAAAAAAACAAAATTTGGATCTATCTGGACTCAATCTCGTAGTTGAATTCGGATTGGAATCTGTTTTGTGCACTGTTCAGTAAAACAGGCATAACTTCCTCATATGAAGTCTGTTTTGGCTCCGCGAGTACTCAAATGAAAGCTAGCGACGAGCCGCATCTAAATAGTTACAGAAGCTAGTTCAGTATTTGGCACCTCAACATCAGCTTCTAAATAGGTCTACTGCTATTGTGATCTTCACTTATATCTTGCTGTCCAGAGCTACTTCATATCCTTTATTGATGCTAGTTGTGCTACGACGTGACCTCATTAGTGTTCTAGGCTCGCGTCTCTAGTTTGGTCTAGCCTAGGATCAGCACAGTACCGTTGTTGAGCATTTATTCAACATTGCATCTCTGAATTGATTATTGCTAATCTTTTGCTACCATATATAGCCAACCCAGCTCCACATATTTCTACACCGTGTATACGTACGTTCCCCTGGCAATCGTTTTACACAAACTTTGGAGTTATTTGACACCGCTGGTTGCCTGTCACCACCTGCCGCATGGTCAGAACTTGTAAGATATTGATATTTGCTTTACTGTGAGCACTTTACAACCACATCCTAGTAGTTCATAGGAACATTATTCTCGAATTTTGGTTCTTGTTTCTACTAATCATGACAGGTTCCAGAGAGAGAAGTTCTTGGATGACGGACACATCTTCACCATCACGAGAGTTGGGACAACACACACAAGCATATGGTCAGGTTATCTCTTTACCATCATTTGAGGGTAGATTTAATCCCGCTATTTATCTACCTTGGGAGCTTGAAGTAGAACAAGTTTTTAGTCACCATGATTTTTCTGAACTTGAGAAAGTACGAGCTACCATTAGAGCATTTACTGGTTTTGCTTCTGTTTGGTGGAGTGTACATTGTAAGAGAAACATTGATAACCAACCCACAACTTGGAAAGTTTTGAAAGCTGTAATGAGGCAACATTTTTTTCCTCCTTACTATCGTCGTGAATTGCGTCGCAAATTGGAGCAATTAAAACAAGGCAGTAACACTGTTCATGCTTACTACCAAGAGTTCAAATCTTATATGCATCATTGTGACATAGAAGAATCTGAGGATGATACAATGAATAGATTTTTTGGTGGTTTGAACCATGATATTCAGGCAAGATTTCAGTATATTCCTCATTGCATTACTGGTATATATGTCCGTGCTTGTACCTTTGAGAGACAAATATAGGAGGACGCATTGGGTGACTACAACAACTACTATTCCAGTTCATGCTCACCACCACCGGTTGGTTACTCCACTATTGCACCTACTAGAGCAGCCCCACCTCGGATTGTGAGAGCGATATCATCTCAAGAGTATGGTACATTGTCAACGTCCGTACCTACATCAGCTACATCTCTGCGAGGTAAAAGTAAAGGTCTTGATGATATAACTTCACATGAGAATGAAGCATGCCTAGTTAACTTGAATGCATCATGTGTTGAGTTACCTGTTGATTTGAGCACACCACCTATTTTAGAGACTCTTGTTACTGTCATGAATGCGTCATGTGATCAAACAACTGAAATATCAACAATTTTGAGTGCACCCATTGAATTAACTGTTGATGCAAAAGAACCAATGTTTAATCATTTTGATATGACCTCTAATCTTGATGATGATTCTGTGTCCAATGACTTATTGCATGTTTGCTTATTTAAGCATGTTGTAGCATGTAAATTTGATGCAAGTAAGGTTTATTCATAGAAGTTAGGATGGTTTAATGATGAACATTGCCAATCTTTTGAAGTGAATAAGAGCTTCACTCATATGTGCAAACTGAGTTGCAATATTTTCATGCCTTCTACTTCTTGTGATAATTTTTTGGCTTTAGATTTTATGAACAATGAAAGTTACTCATGTATACATGTGACATATGTGCAAAAATCAAGGGAAGTTAAACTGGATGACATATACATATACCACATGTACACCTTGTCTCTTTTGTTAGCCACATTTCAGATTAAGCAACGCCGAGGACGGCTTTGTTTTCAAAAAGGGGAGGATGATGAGGACATGACTACCTTGGATACGACCAAAAATATTGCATACATGCATATTTGTCAGGTGATTTCTAATGCAAACTATTCAATAATCTATTTATGTTATCCAGAACAAAAATACTTCACACACTTTTGTGTTTTGTCTAATTGTAGGTGTATGGGACATTTGTACAATCCAGATATGAAGATAAGGGAAAAGGAGAAGTTTAGGTTGTGTTCAAAAAGTCCTCTCACGTCACTTTTGGGCCAAGAGAAGATAGAGTCCAAGTCCCTCACGTTCTGGATTCAGATTCGGACTGCACAGACATACCTGACTCAAAACGTCAACAACTTTTTCATACGGACTCCGAATTGGGTGATTCTTTTTTTGTTGGAAACTAGATTTCGTGCTCTTTCCAACCAAATTGGATTCACCTTCAAATTCGTCCGGAGCGTTGAGTTACGGACGAAACAATCTGACGTTGCAGCAGAATCCGAGTCAAACTACAAGCCCCCAAGGTGTTACATCACCTCCACTTGGGCCCATGAGCCTTGTACGACCTAGGGTTAGTTTTAGGCTGCCTTGGGACGTCCTCCCACCTCCTTGGCCGCCACCCCTTGCTCCTATATAAGTAGATCCATCTAGTAGCTTTTTCCTTGGGTTTTGTTTAGATTAAAAGTTCACCATAGCTGCAACTTCGCGTACTTCGTTTGTGTTCAACGACCAGACAAAGGCGTCACAGAACCCCACCTTGATCAATAAAGCTTTCATCTTATATTCGCAATATCCAGATTGCAATCTCAGTTTCTTGCTTGTTCTTCGTTTGCTCGCAGGAAACAGACCCTCGTGGTCAGGTTGATCGTGCTCCGGCGTGGTCAATAACCTCTCGGAGTTGGTTTAGCGATTGCTAAGGCGCGACGTCCTCGCACGTTCGTAGTCAGATCGTCAAAGTCGACTTCCACCAAAGCGAAATCCATCATCTCATCGAAAGACGGGACACCTCCGCCTCTATCAGTATATATACAATAAGAGACAATAAAGCTCAGTTCTATATATTTTACTTTATACTTTGCTTATTTTAAACTTTTGTTCGGCACGACCCATTTTCAGCTCAGTTCCTCTCTTTCGCAGATGAACGTCGTGCGGCACCCGTCCAGGATACGGCACAACAGAGACACAGGCGCAGACGTGCAGTAGGGACCCGTCCTAAGGATTCTTTTTAGATTAAGACCCTGCGTAAAGCTTTTTTACTGTCTCTTGTTGCTATATATGCCCTGATTTTCTCTGATATAACCAAGGAGGAGGCTGGCGTCTTGGCATGTGGCCACGTCAGAATTTTTGCGCGTACCTGGACACTAGGGGCTTTTTAATAAAGAGTGTTGTTTTGCCCGCACTCATAAAGATCGAACACCTTAGGGAGTGTTCGGCGTCGTGGGTTTTAGCATTATATGCATCAGCTCTGAATCATGTCTTTGGTCAAATGTTGGGTTGCCCGGCTCCTGAGTTCGGCTACCTTACGTTCCGCTCTATCGGCTAAGGTAGCACCAGGAGAACTACTGCGATTGTGCCCCGGTTAGGCCGGGCGAGCGCCTCAGTAGAGAAAGCCGAAAACTGACTGTCATGATGTAGCGTGAGACTGGTCAGCCACCCGATGACCTATCGGAATCTATAGGATTCCTCCGTTTTAACGAAGGGCCGTTTCCCGGCCAGGCACATACGCGCCCTGAACTCGGGCGAGCGCAGTCGCCACCAAGGGGCTACCTAAATAGTCCCACTGTCAAGCTCCTATGGCTAAGTGAAAGTGTTAAAGCATTATAGTCCGGTTGCCTGGCCCGCTGCGCTATCACCTCCTTTGTAGGACCAAGACATTGGGTTAAGTGTGAAAATGCGTCTTCTGCGAGCACCCCCGTACTATGTGCGTGGGGACTGAAGCCAATGACTGCCATATTTCAGATTATATATATATATATATATATATCTTAAAACGGCCACACAGGAGGTGTTCCCAATACTTGAAGGCACAAGTATAAAAGGCCACTACAATTTATCAAAATATTGCTTTATAATTACATATGCTATCATAACATAGCATCCTTCGAGCACTATGTCTCTATTAAACGAGCACCTTCAAGGACTTCCTGAAAATAGTGCTTGGAGGGTACTCAGCTTTTGTCCTAATCTCGGGACGCAACAACGGTGGTCTCCATCTCTGCCCAGTATGTCTTGACACGGGCAAGAGCCATCCGTGCGCCCTCTATGCATGCTGACCTCTTCATCGCATTGATACGCGGCACCGCGTCAAGGAATTGCTGCACCAAGCTGAAATAACTCTTCAGCTCCGATCTCCCAGGCCACAGATGACCCATGACGTACTTCATGGCGAGTCCGGACAATCTATTCAGTTCGGCCCATTGAACCAGGCGATCGTCCACTGCTAGTGGACGCTCTGGATTGTGGAACTATGACCAGAAAAGCTTTTCCACTTCACGATCTTTTAGATCTCGAAAGTGTTCGGTCGCATCAGCAGCACTTGCTGCCAAATCCAGAAAGGTGTCCTCCACACTCCACATCCGGTCCAACGGAGCAAACTTCGGATCACAAAACTTCCTTCGCAGCATAAAGGGCTTTCCAGCCGCAATCTGTTCGGCCTGACGCAGCTCCTCCTTCGCAGCTCTCATCACAGAGCGAGCGTCCTTGGCATCGGCAACGGCCTTCTCTAAGTCTGTCTGTCTCTCCCGGTCTTCTTTCTTAATAAGTTTGCAACGGTCTGCAGCGCTCTTTAACTTCTCGGCCATCTTGGCCATTTCTTCTTTGCTTCGGCAGTGAGCAGCCTGTTCGGCTCTCAGCTCTTCAAGGGCCTTCTCGGCAGCCGCATCGCTTTTTCTGGCTTGCTCCTTAGCTCGGGCAAGTTCTGCCCTAAGATTCTCCATGGCGGTCGTACCATCTGCGTCAAGCACACACATTGTAAGACACTGGCATGAAGCTCCTCTTACCTGATGCCTCCCGAGGAATTACATACCTTGAGCCTCATCAAGCCGCTTGTTGACAAGCGCGATGTCGGCATCTGCCACGTCCAGTTGCCGCTTTAGTTTGGCCAAATCATCAGTTCGGCTTGATTCCGGGCACCTCGCCACCTACATTCAAAGGCGACATCTTAGACCTGGGATTATGATCCTCTGCGTGCCGTCATTTCTTGACAACGCGCAGTCTCAGGGGCTACTATCTACACAGGGCGCATCTTACTTATGCGCAACTGACAAAAGTGTACATTATCTAACGTACCTCAAAACCCGTCAGTAAACTTTTGACGGCCTCATGCAATCCGCTTTCTGCGGATGAAATCCTTTCAATCACCGTGCCCATCAATGCACGGTGCTCCTCTGAGATAGAAGCTCGCCCCAGCAGAATCTTTAGCTCCTCCGGCCGAGCACCAGACGGTGCTGGACTTGTCCTATGGCCTCTTTCGAAGGCCGGACGTGGAGAACCTTGGGGGGCACATAGCTATCTTCTGCCCCTGCCGGATTCAGAGAAACCCTCCGCGACGACACCTCAGGGTCGCCCACCTCGCTAGGCGGTACGGCAGGGGGAGGTGTCCCGCTCTCCATCATCTCCGAAAGAAGATCCCCCGAAGACGAGCTCTGCTGAGAAGGGCTGAGGTCCGAGCTACAAGGTAAAATTTCGGTTAATCTTCTCAGATATAAATCAAGGATTTCTCTCATCCCTCAAAAGGAAAACCTCTCTCTACTTACGGCTCGCTGGAGGGCTGATCCCTTTGAGGGCGTAGTTCGGCCGAGGAACTCCCCGGCGTCGGACCCTCTGGCGAGGATTTTCTCCCCCGCTTCGAGGCCATGGTCTCCGGGTCGTCAGAGGCGGCCCTCTTCTTCCCCTTAGGAGAGGAATTGTCGGTTCCTCCCTTCGGAGCAGCCTCCTTCGAGGAGGCCATAGTTCCCTTGTCCTTCCACTTACTTCCCTCCAAAGGCATTATCTTCAACATCCTGACAAGCACGGGATCCGGCCTGGTTTCAGGAAGGGGAGCCGGACACCTGATCAGCTTCGCCTTCGCTATCCACTCCTGTTTAAAAGGACAGCTATTTTAGGGTCAAGTTTATGACGATTATATGGATAGTAGGTCCGGCCACAAGGTTACTTACTTGGGTATCCGGGCGATTGCAGCTTAGGCCTGCGTCCTCGGTCAAATCCGGACACTTCATTCGTGATCTGAAGAACAGTTTATACATCTCCACGGGCGTTGCGCCCATGAAATTCTGGAGAGCGCGCGGTCCCTCTGGATTAAACTCCCACAAGCGAAGGGAGCGACGTTTGCCGGGCAGTATCCGGTGAATCAACATGACCTGCGTCACCTTGACCAGACTGAGGTCTCCTTCTAAGAGATCCCTAATGCGGCCCTGCAACAAGGGCACGTCTTTGGGTAACCCCCAATCTAACCCTTTGCTGACCCATGACATTAGCTGTGGTGGGGGACCCGAGCGAAAGGCAGGAAGCGCCACCCACTTGGTGCCCCTGGGAGCGGTGATATAGAACCACTCTCGTTGCCACAAGCCAAGCTCCTCGTGAAAAGAGCCCTCGGGCCATGGAGCATCAGCATTTTTGCTTATAACAGCGCCTCTGCACTCTGCGTGTCGTCCCTCGATCATCTTCGGCTCCACTTTAAAAGTCTTGAGCCATAATCCGAAGTGAGGGGTAACACGGAGGAACGCCTCACACATGAAGATGAATGAGGAAATATGGAGGATGGACTTCGGAGCTAAGTCATGGAATTACAGCCCGTAATAAAACAGCAGCCCCCTCACGAAGGGATCCATTGGGAAGCCTAACCCCCGAAGGAAGTGAGACATGAACACCACGCTCTCACCGGGCTGGGGACTGGAAATGGCCTGCCCTTGAGCAGGCAACCTATGCGAAATTTCACCGGTCAGGAACTTAGCCTCTCTCAACTTTAGCACGTCTCCTCCGTGAAGGAGGAGGGCGTCCATCGGCCTTGAAGGTCAGAGTCGGACATTGTCGAAGGTCCGAAGCGCCTGGAATCTGGAGCCTAGGGTGTTGGAACTCGAGGCAACGGGCGAACTCGTTTGAGATTGGAAAAAGGAGTAAGGCCTTGGTCTCTTTATAAGAGGGTGAATACCAAGAGCCCCTCCCGTAACCGTTTGGGACTCGCCTTTAATCAAGGAAAGTGCTAACGGGCACGATTGGGTTACCCACGTCCGTATTGATGAGAATCCCGTAAAAGGGGGGACACGATCTCTGCTTTGACAAGACGTGCCAAGGAAACCGCCTCGCAAAACGTGCTGAGGTGGAAAAGTAAAAACGATTCGAGTAAAGGACTTGGCCATAGTGTGATGTCACGCTGCGGAATACGTCAGCAGATTAGATTTGTGTTAATATTATTCTCTCTATGGCAATATGTGGAAACTTATTTTGCAGAGCCGAACACTATCCTTGTTTAAAATCTTCTTGAAGGACTTGGAGGAGGAACCCGCCTTGCAATGCCGAAGACAATCTGCGCGCCGGACTCGTCGTCATTGAAGCCTGGTTCAGGGGCTACTGAGGGAGTCCTGGATTAGGGGGTGTTCGGGTAGCCGGACTATACCTTCAGCCGGACTCCAGGACTATAAAGATACAAGATTGAAGACTTCGTCCCGTGTCCGGATGGGACTTTCCTTGGCGTGGAAGGCAAGCTTGGCGATGCGGATATTCAAGATCTCATACCATTGTAACCGACTCTGTGTAACCCTAACCCTATCCGGTGTCTATATAAACCGGAGGGTTCTAGTCCGTAGGACAACTTCATCATACAACAATCATACCATAGGCTAGCTTCTAGGGTTTAGCCTCCTTGATCTCGTGGTAGATCTACTCTTGTACTACCCATATCATCAATATTAATCAAGCAGGAGTAGGGTTTTACCTCCATCGAGAGGGCCCGAACCTGGGTAAAAACATCGTGTCCCTTGTCTCCTGTTACCATCCGCCTAGACGCATAGTTCGGGACCCCCTACCCGAGATTCGCCGGTTTTGACACCGACAGGTGGTCTGGCCGGAAAACTGCTCAGGTTCATTGTTTCCAATAGAGGAATCGAAGCAAATCCAGCCAAAATCCGAGCCCTGTCACAATTGGCAACACCAAAAGACCTAAAGCAGGTCCAAAAACTAGTTGGGTGTTTGGCAGCTTTGAGCCGCTTTATCTCTAGATTGGGAGAAAAGGCACTTCCACTTTATCGTCTGCTCCGACGTACCGACCACTTTGAGTGGACGGATGCGGCAACAACCAGATTGGAAGAAATAAAAACTTTGTTAGCAAGTAACCCAATCCTCCCTGCACGAAACGTCGGCGAACCTATCTTGCTCTATATATCTGCAACTCACCAGGTGGTGACCGCGGTGCTCGTCGTCGAACGAGAGGAAGAGGGACACAAATTCCCGCTCCAAAACCAGTATACTATATTTCAGCGGTCCTTACACCATGCAAATCCCGATACCCACTCTATCCAAAGATAGCGTATGCGGTCTTTATGGCATCTTAGAAGCTGCGACATTACTTTCAAGATTGTTCGGTCACGATGGCTTCCGAAGTACCACTCAATGACATCATAAACAATCGGGATGCCATCGCATTGCCAAGTGGGCTATCGAGCTCTTACCAATTGAAATAGCATACAAGCCATGCCGAGCTATTAAATCTCAGGTGTTGGCTGACTTTGTCGCCGAACGGACAGAAGCCGAACTCCTTAAAGAGTACAACACATACTCCAGCTGGGTAATGTACTTCGATGGCTCTAAAATGCTAACCAGAGTGGGGGCTGGTCTCATCCTAACATCCCCTCCAGGGGACACAGTATGTTATGTACTACAAATCATGTATACGAACTCCAATAACGTAGCCGAATATGAGGCACTACTGCACGGTCTCCGGATAGCTATTTCTATGGGCATACAACGCCTTGAGGTGCGTGGGGATTCGAACCTTGCAATATCCCAAATAAACGGAGAATTCGATGCAAAAGATCCAAAGATGGTGGCCTAATGCAATGTCGTACTCAAAATGTCAGCTCAGTTTGAGGGGCTCGAGTTTCACCATGTAGCTCGAGACAACAATCATGAAGCGGACATCCTTGCTCGAATAGGCGCTAAATGCGACCCTATCCCACCTAACACTTTTGTGGAAAGGCTTTTTAAGCCATCCGTGGTATGGCAGGACGAGAGCGGCAATACTAGTCCGGAGCCGATCAACCCCCCATACGACGAACTCAATTTTGATATCGTCAGGGGCTCGGGTACCGAAATGACACCTTCCGCCCATGAGATCAAGGATGTAATCGCTCCATGGACTCAACCCTTCCTGGCCTACCTTAATAGGCGGGAGCTCCCTGATGAACAGAATGAGGCATGTCGCATTGTTCGATCCTCGAAAGCCTACAAAGTTCTTGAAGGAGCACTCTACAAGAAAAGTACTACCGGAGTCCTTCAAAGAACTATATTCGAAGAGGAGGGTCGGCAGCTCTTGGCTGAAATACATGCTGGTCTCAGTGGCCATCACGCCGCAGGTTAGGCCCTTGTAATTAAGGCATTCCGTACAGGTTTTTCAGGCCCACAGCCCAAGCAGATGCACAGGCAATTGTACAGTGCTATGTCGGATGCCAATTGTTCGCCAATCAAAGTCATATGCCGCCCACCGCCCTAAAAACAATTCCCATCACCTGGACTTTTTGCCATCTGGGGGATAGATATGGTCGTACCCCTTAAAGGGTGAAGCCATAAGAAGAAATATCTGCTTGTCATGGTGGATAAATTCACTAAGTGGATAGAGGCCAAACCATTAAAAATAGCTGAAGCTGGGCCGGTGATCGACTTTATATCTGGTGTTGTACACCGTTATGGCGTCCCGCATAGCATTATGACTGACAATGGCTCTAACTTCACAGCCAATGAGGTGAAAAATTGGTGTGCTAATCTGGTAATTAAACTCGACTACGCCTAAGTACATCACCCTCAAACAAACAGTCAGGTCGAATGAGCTAATGGCCTGATAATGAGTGGCATCAAACCTAGAGAGTCAGATAAACACTGGGTCGAGGAACTTGATTCCATACTCTGGGGGCTGCGGACCATGCCCAATTGCACGACCGAATACACACCTTTCTTCATGGTGTATGGCACAGAGGTTGTCTTGCCCTGTGACATTATTCATGACTCACCTAAAGTGCACACGTATGAAGAAAGACAAGCCGAGCTTGATCAGCAGGATGACCTGGATGGCCTGGAGGAGGAGCATGATGTTGCAAAAGCCCGTTCCACATTCTACCAACAACAGACTCGGCGATACCAAAGCAAAGAAGTGTGGGAAAAGACTTATGACGTCGGTGAGCTCATTTTACGCCTCCCAGAAAAGAAAAAGGACAAGCTCAAACCAAAATGGTAAGGTCCCTTCATTATAGATGAAGTTCTCACTGGAGGAGCCTACCACCTTCGCAATGCATCGGATAATCGCTTAGAGCCGAACCCGTGGAACGCTGCTCGGCTCTGAAGAATCTATGCATAAGTTCGGCCATACTTCTTTTCGTTGTCTTTTTCTTTTTTTCTCTTCATCTGTTTTTCATTCTCTTGCTTTGTACGATTTCCATGATATGTTCGGATAAGCCGAACAATTTAGGGGTACACATCCTTAAATGTACATACCCCACCATGACTGGGGATTCTGCAAGTACAAGCTTATTATTATCCCGAGCCTAGAGCTCACAATATATGTGTCGTTTGCTGATATACATCCTTTTTGCCATTATATGCACCTCTATGACTTAAGCTTTTGCCAAGCCGGGTTTCCGCTCCTATGGTTATGCCCTACGTTCCCGATTGTTCGGCTACAGCATAAAGGGAGCACCTCTGCGATTGTTACAACTGGGTTATCCGGACATGTACCTCAGACGGATGAAGCCGAAAGCTAGTGTTCTTAAGGGAATAATTGGTCGGCAATCACATGACAGATTGTTGCAGTATTGCAACTACTTTGAAATACTATGAGACTGTTTTTCCGTATTACGGATCACACACCTCGGCACGTGTAAGCATAGTATGTCGACCCAAGGAAAGGAACCCTTAACGGAACTATTTTCCTTGGAAGATGTTTCTTACATACGTAATATAACTTACATTCCGAATTCTAATTTTTTGTCTGTTTGAGCACAATTACCGAGTTGCTTGGTTTCCGGATATAATACATACTTCTTTCATTTCAAAAAAGTATCCGAAAATACTCCACCAATTTTTTCGGAGGATAAAAGCCAAAGGCCTGCGGTGACAAAATTTTCACATGTTTGGATAAAAGGTACAGATTGACTAATACAAACACCTATTCCTTATCTACTCCATCTATAAGACTGTCTATCTTACAATCCTCCTGCGAGTACTTCGCAGCTATCACTACTTGGTCATAAACAAACTTCACTAGAATTTCTTTCCCATCTGGTCCCTGTGGTCCTACTCGAGCCATATGATTTGGGTCCAGTTTAGTGAAGTGTGTCTTCACCATAGCCTAGGCTTCTCGTGCGCCTTCACAGCAGGCGGATGTCTTCCATAGCTCGAACCGGCGCTGGGCACCTTTGAACAGGTTTGCTAGGCCCTCCATACCTTCTGGAGGGGTATCAGATGGCCATAACGCCTTCACCATACTCTTCATGGCTTTCCGGGCCTGAGCATGTACCACAGGCAACACCTTTAGCACGTCGCCTTGAAATCCGGATACTTCCTCTTCCAGCCGACCAGTTAACAAACCTGCAGCAGCAAAGTCATGATATTCCGCATTATGGACTACACATGAGAACCTGCGTTGGTTTTAAATAAGTGTGGAAGACATACCAAACATGCTGCCCTTCAGTTTTTCATTTTCCTTCAGAACGACCGATAACTGAGCCTTCAAGCTCTCTATCTCTTCAGATTGTTTGCCCATTTCCTCCTCAAAATGTTTCTCCCCAAATACACCCGTCATGGTCTCTTTCATTTATGCTAGTTTGCGAGTGACCGCATTCAATTGCGTCTAGTTTGTGTTCAGCTCCTGGGCTAGCATAGTGTTCTTTTCTTTCAGAACCTGCAAAATTATCGATCCTTAAATCGGTTTGCTTCACCATTTCAAGTCTCAGGGGCTACTGGCATATGACCATACAAATTGCATCAAATTTTGCCTATATATCCTTCGAGAACAGCTGAATGACTCCGGCAAGTCCGTCTTGAGTGGCTCGGATATATGCATCCACCGAACTCAGTGTGGCAAAATCTTGTTTGGAAAAGGCCGGAGCACGCATAGCCTCCTTTAATCTATGGTGATTCATCACGCTCTCCACTTCGGAATTCGTGACTAATATGTCATCCGAATCCTCTTGAGGAGGCGGAACGGGCACTACAATTGCTCACTTCCTAGTTGACGAGTGTGGCACTGGATTAGTGGACATTTGGCTAATCGGGCGTTTTCCTACCGTCTGCCGCATACTCCTCCTGATGTCAAGGATAAAAGGCGACTTTTAAAAATCTAGACACATGCCTAGGCATGTATTAAACTACACGTACCTCTTGGAAGACTGTGAGGTCTCCGCAGTGCTCGCGGTCCCTTTTCGTTTTGAACAACGACCTTTTGTAGGGGCCTCCCTTGAGGAGGTACGGTCCCCTGGAGCGCCGATCCTATTAAAATCCGAATCAGTATAAACAGATAAAAATGCAGATACGTATTTCCTTTTAAGAACCCTCCAGATACTCACGATGTAGAAGGGATAGAGACGAGGGTAGTCGGCGGTGATAGCCACTTTTGAACTGTCAAGGCTCGCTTGATAGAATACCCCATCATCAAACTCTATATATACGTACGGATCCTCGCAAAAGCAGGATCTCTATCACGATTATGATCCTCTGGCTGTGGAGCAGGACAGTGGACGTCCTCGGTCATCCTCCTCCATGACTGTTGGTGGCAACAAAGAAAAAATTGGATCAGTGTATGTAACGCAATAAAATAAGCACATACGACCGAGATCTTACCCATTCAATATGGGTGTATATAGAATAAGCCTCCCGATAGTTTAGCCGGAGAAAATCTTCTTTCTCACCCTTATACAGATCAGCCAAAATTGAGCCCAGTTCGGCTGGGGTATCCGGACCCTTCCATCTATAGCAGGACGCGTCGTCTTCTCTGTTGTAGCACCAAAAGGGAGTTACTCTGGATTGAAGAGGTTGGACACACGTCTTTATTGCAATGGCCATGACCTCAACTATCGAGAGCTCGGTATGGGCTAGCAACCTGACCTTGCTGACCAACCTCTTTATCTCCGCATTGTCCTCTTCCATGGGATTGTGGGGACACCAGTTGAGGCACTTCTTTAAAGGAGCATAGGAAAAATCAGGGAGACCACGCCGAACTAGGTCCGACAGTGGGACGTCATCTATGTAGAACCATTCTGAAGAACATTGCGGGTATACCTCCTTGGGAGTTCCTATGAGGTATCCGGATCCGGCTATACGCCATACTTCGGCACCACCCACTTCAAATGTGGAACCTCCTCGATGGCAGGGAACGAGGCAAAAGAACTTGCTCCATAATTCAAAATGGGCCTCAATGCCTCAGAATAGCTCGTAGAGAGCAACGAAACTTGAGATGTGCAAAATCAAACCTGGGGTGAGGTTGTGCAGTTGGATTCCGTAAAATCCCAATAACCCCCGAGAAAGGGATGGATTGGAAATCCTAGGCCCCGCAATAGGAATGGGACGAAGCACACCCTCTCCTCCTTATTGTGGTTGGGGAAGTTCTCAGCTATCGCGTAGTTGCCAATTGAGGCCAATCCCGCTCGAGCATAGGCTAGATCCGCGAGGGGAAGGTAGCCCTGTGTCTGGAGCCGACTTAGCTAAAGATGAGGAACAGAATAGCTGAGGTCCATGAGGGCGGCAAGAGGAGCCTGGGGCACTAGTCATGCTAGAAAGCTTTGTTTGTGACTAACCTCGACGGTTTCTGTTTTGTGTAATGTGAGATTGCATTTGGAGATTTACATATCCTTATATAGATGCCATCTGAGCATGGTGAGGGGCTTATTTGCAAAAAAAATTATGGGCCATTCATATTCGCCCGGCGCGCGGAAATTGAAGCGTCGATAGGGGGGAATCATAAAAGATAGAAACACCGATGTTATCGCCGGACTGTCGTTGGTCCGAATTGTAATGAAGAACCCGTCTTGCAAAGCCAAAGACATGAGCCGGATAATATCTCTTCATTGAAGGCAAGTTCGGTGGCTACTGAGGGAGTCCTGGATTATGGGGTTCTCGGGTGTCCGAGCCGTGTAGCATGGGCCTAACTGATGGGCCATGAACATACAAGATAGAAGGCCTTCCCCTGTGTCCGGATGGGAATCTCCTTTGTGTGGGTGGCAAGTTTGGCGTATGGATGTATGATTTCCTTTCTTTGTAAACCGACTCCGTACAACCCTAGGCCCCTCTGGTGTCTATATAAACTTGAGGGTTTAGTCCGTAGAGGCTATCAGAATTTACGTAGGCTAGACATCTACGGTTTAGCCATTACGATCTCGAGGTAGATACATTCTTGTAACCCCTATACTCATCAAAGTCAATCAAGCAGGAAGTAGGGTATTACCTCCATTAAGAGGGCCCGAACCTAGGTAAACATCGTGTCCCCTTTGTCTCCTGTTACCTTCGATCTTCAGACACACAGTTCAGGACCCCCTACCTGAGATCGGCGGGTTTTGACACCGACACCGGTGTCTGAAGGAACTCGATACACTGGTACCATGTGCAAGGTGCTTGCTTGAAACCGTAGAGAGACCGGGACAACAAGCACACATGCCTAGAAAGAGATGCATCGACAAAACCGGTGGTCTGCTCACAGCAAACCTGCTCCTCAAGATGGGCATGAAGGAAGGCATTGGACACATCCATCTAACGAACTAGCGAGCCTGAGGAGACCGCCAGCTGGAGGAAGGTGCAAATCATGCCCGGTTTGACAACCGGTGCAAACGTCTCAGTGAAGTCTACTCTAGCACGCTACCGAAACCCACGAACCACCCAAAGAGCCTTATAGAGCTCGAGTGTACCATCCGAGTGGGTCATATGAAGAAAGACACAGTTGCCGCTGATGACATTGGTGCAAGAAGGCGGAGGAACCAGTGTCCAGGTACAGTTCTGCTGAAAAGTGTCGGACTCTTTCTGCATCGCAGCAAGCCAGTGAGGATCACGAAGGGCTGCTCTAGCAGACACGGGAATCGGGGACGACTCGGTGGTGCAGGCGGCAAGGAGATACTCGTCGCTAGTGTACCGTAAACTTGGGCGGTGAACACTGGCTCGAGCCCGAGTGAGGGGGTGAGACGACAACTCCGGGATGAGGCCTAAGGAGGCGGCTGGCGAAGCAGCTGGCGAGGGGGCAGGTGAGGCAGCCAGCGAGGTGGCCGGCGAGGCAGCAGGCAAGGGAGCGGCACCCGAGGCGGCCGAGGCCGGTGCGACACCTGAGGCGGCTCGATAAGGCGCTGGTGGCGAGGCGGTCGACGAGGCGCCCGATGAAGGGGCCGCGCCCGAGTCATCCGAGGAGAGAGCCAACAGTGAGGCCGGCGGTGATGGCAAGGGCGTCGTGGGGGTCGCCGAAGGGCCGCCGGTGGCCGGCGGTGACAGGGCGATGAGAGGTACCTGCTGCTGAAAGGGAAACACCTTCTTGTCAAAGTAAACGTGTCGGGAGGTGAATACACGATGTGAGACAGGGTCGTAACCGCGGTAGCCTTTAGTGTTTGGTGGGTAGCCGAGGAAGATGCAAGCAACGAAGTGAGGTGCAAGCTTATAAGGCGCAGTAGCAGTGATGCTAGGATAGCAGAGACAGCCAAAGATGCAAAGGCCATCATAAGATTGGGGTGCACCAAAGAGGAGACGGTGAGGGGCATAGTTCCAGCGGGGGTAACACGGGCAAATGTTGATGAGGAGGTGGCGGTGGTGATAGCGTCCAGCCAAAACCGGGGAGGCACGTTAAAGTGAAAGAGCAACATGCAGACATAACCATTAAGAGTGCGAAGGATACGCTCGGCACAACCATTTTTTGGGACGTGTAGGGATAAGTGAGGCGGAAGATAGTGCCATGGGAGGCTAGAAGGTTACAAACAGTGATGTTGTCAAACTCTTTTCCATTCTCAGTTTGTAATGCAAGGATAGGACGACTGAACTGTGTGGTGACATAGGAATAAAAGGCGGTGAGTGTGGCAAGGGCATCAGACTTGTGACAAAGAGGGAATGTCCACACATAATGAGAGAAATCATCTAAGATCACCAAATATTATAGGTAGCCCATGTTGCTTGCAACCGGGGATGTCCAAACTTTACTATGCAATAACTGAAACGGAAAAGTGGAAATAATGGTAGATTCACTAAAGGGAAGATGAACGTGCTTGCCAAGACGACAAGCCTCACAAGTATGGTCGTCGATCTTATTGCATGAGAATGAAAAATTCTGAAGAATTTGACACAAAGTGGTGGTGTTCGGGTGTCCCAAACAAGCATGCAAAAGGTCGACACCTGTGGCGAGGGCGATCGGGGTGGTGGAGGCAGTGGAGGAAGAGTGAACCGGATAGAGATCGTCAGGACTATCGCATCGGTGGAGGAACATCCGAGTACGGGCATCCTTCACAGAAAAATTGACATCATCAAAAATTCAACGGTAATGGGATTCTCACGAGTAAGACGATGAACAGATACAAGGTTCGGAACTAAATCAGGAGAAATAAGAACATTAGATATAGTGATAGGCGTAGATGTGGAAGGAAAAGAAGTACGACCAACATGTGTGATAGGTAAAGAGGAATCATTACCCACGGTAATGCGAGTAGGAGTATGAACCGGAGTGAAGGAGGTTAGAGTACCGGGATGAGAAATCATGTGGGCGATGGTGCCCGAGTCCATGTACCAAGTGTCGCCGGTGATGGGGCTGAGTGCAGTGCGGCCAAAGAAGTAGGGTCCCATGGCGGTGAGACCGGGAGCGGTGGCAAGGGTTAGGACCGACTTGCGATAGATACCATGTAGAAGACTAGGATTAGGTCGTGCAGCACAATTGCATTGATCAGTGCACCAGGCACGTATATATGATGTACAAAGGGGGGCCCAAACCTCAACTATACAGGAAAACTAGGAGGTGGGCCTAAGATACAATATACCCATATACAATATATTCAATAGAACCAAACTCTAATCGATGGATTCGATCGATCCTTGAACCGTAGGCCACGAGATCTGCTCTATATAATATCTCCAACCCCTCGTCGACCGATTTTCCGTGAATTTGAAGTCTCCTGTGCCCTAGAACGGCGCCCCAATCTCACCGGAGCCGCCGCCACAGAAGCTCCTATGTCGGACAAATTAGTCGCCACCAGAGGTTCCTAGAATCTCTCTTTTCCTCCGCGCTCCACTCGTAGGTTCCCTCTACCTCCCTCGTCTACTAATTCTCATAGGGACGCAACAGAGCAACCCCATGGCCCTGCAAGAAGTTTGATGTCTCTTCCGAGTCAAAGCCGCCACTCACATTGTCGCCGCCGGCCACAGAGGCAGCCCCCTTCACCGTTTTCATCACCGTGATCATCGCAACGAATGACCGATCCTCCCATCACTCCACCTTAGCCGGAGGACCACTATAGACGTCACCGTCGATGAATCCCGACCAGGCCATGCTGTTCTTCCCCAAGTCTGGCGTCCTTCCTCAGTTCTTCTCCGGTGAGCATTCCCATCCGTTCGACATCTCGCTGACGGCTGAGATCGCCCATATTTGTTTTTTTATTTGTCGAAGCGTTTTGCTTTAAGTTGTGAACATCCATCATATAACCCTACACCGAACACTTTCCAGCCTATAGGAGCACGGCATGTGGCAGTTCATCACAGCAGTCGCGTCAGTTCTTCCAAGAACACTGTCGTGGCACAATTGTTTTGGCAGATTACATATCATATTTTCATTTAGGTATAACTTGAGACCAGTAACTCCAAATTCATCGATTCTTTTTCCTGTGTACTCGTAGTGAACAGGAGAATACCGTAGAAACAAAATTTCACATTTTTGAACTACTTAAATTTGTATTTGCTCAAATCTGAATTTAACCTTTCGGAGGCCATATCTTTCAAACCATTGATCGAAATTAGTTGATTCTTTGAAATGTGATCCTACTGATATGTTCTGCTATTTAAGTTTTATTTGGATTCTTTGTTGTTGACATTATTTTATTGTTATGAGAGTATGGTTTATTTATCGATGCCTTCGTTAATCGTATAGATTGGCCAGAGTGTGAAGCGGATTAGAATTAAGCGTTAGAGTACTTTGGCACCGTTCAAGGCAAGTTGCACTTTTGATTATGCTCATCCTATATTTCTACTATGCATGTGTGGTTGTTGTGTTATGATATATGTTCAGTTGATCATTATGTTCTGTGTTGTCATGTTTTGGTATTGACTGTGTTGTGTGATGGTGTGAGTAGCTTGCGATGGTACACGTGGGTATGTGTCGAGTGGTGCATGGAAGTGGTGAGTCTCTATAGCTATAGGCTCGGGACATTTTCCCAGGTGAATGTGTCACTGGCTGAGCACTCTATTGTCCCTAGAGAATGCGCCATGGCTGAGCATACTTGAGGTTTCAGGGCTTAAATCAAGTGAATGCGTTGATGGTTGAGCGCTCTATTGTCCCTAGAGAATGCGCCACGACTGAGCGCACTTGAGACTTCTTGAAGACCCTTTTCATCTCGGCTAATTTTGGATGTGGTCTAGTTAGCTATATGACAATTGTGTTTCTGTAAAACCTTGATTTGTTAGTGGAGATAGGTGAAGTTAGCTTTATGCCAAACCAACTTGAGTGTTCTATTTGTCATACCTTGCATGTAGATGTAGGTCCTAAATCATTTATGTGTGATTTACCAATACATTCAATGTATTGACCCTTGTGGCTACAACTTATCATGTTGCAGGATTTTCAGATGATTAGTGAGACACGGTAGGGTTGCGAGTCTTCACTCAACATTTTCGGCAATGGGCATTGATGGGACTCATCATTTATTATGCTACATTTCTGGTGCTATTATTGAATAAATCTAGCTATGTGCTACTAAGTTTGTAATACTTTATAAATTCTAGATCATACGTTGTAGTAAATGATGCACTTGTTACTTTGATATTCCTATGTACTGTGTGTGCTAGCGAGTCGATCTAGGGACTAGTACAGTGAGCACAGAGACACCGAATCTTATCAGCTTCGGGTCGTTACAAGTCATGATGTTCCAGTTCTATTTACATGGGACTTCTTGCCAATACAATGAACCTTCTTTTCTAATATCTTGCTTTCATGCTTGTGCTATGTCATGTGTATTATGTATGCCCACTATTTTGACACATGACTTGTTTACCATGATTCCTTCTAGTATGTTGCATCATACTACTAGCTTACATGACTTGATCACTATGATTGCTTGCTTTGTCACATCACCCATGATACATAATTGCTCATTTCCTTGGGTTGATGACATATATGTTCATGTCAATCACATGATTTACATTGTTGATTGTCACTTGTCTCCATTAGTTGCATCTCTCATATTCACTTGTACTGAGTGCAATAGTTCTATACTTATTAATCCAGGAGGCTTGGACACATTATTTGTGAAGCATGCTTGTTTGATTGCGCTTAATGTATTTGGTTGTGATAGCATATTATGCCTACATACCATGCCCTACACTCTTGTACATTCTTATGATAAGAATGATGAAAACACTTGTTGGGTATTTCACCACATGAATGTTTGGTTTTGCATTTCTACTAACCTCATTTGTTTTTTCAAGTGTTTGTCATGTTATTTTGTCTTGGAGGATCCACAAGGCGGTGTCGTCATGAGACATATTGGTTATGTGATGATGTGCAACTCCAACGTCTTCGAGAACATTCATAAGGTGAACTCCTTCCCTTTGAGTCATCCTCAAATATGCATACTGGATGGGCCATACTTTCATTGTTGTCTCCTTTTTCTTGTCTACATGATACATATATTGGACGGAGGACCGACATTGGAGATGGACCCTATGGACCTTCAAGTTCAGGAGTGCCACGACATCGAGCCATGGTACATCACCACCCATAGCAAATTTGCACCTTATGCATGGATTAGCTCACATTATGATTGCCTTGTTGCATCTTGTCTTTCTATGTCAACCATGATATACGAGCTTGTGCACTTCCTTAGAAAATTTGTTGTGATCTTACTTGATGGCATATGCATAGATAATGATCACATTGCCCACCATCAATTGCATGATAACATAATCATATTGAGCATCCGTTGCTATATTCATGCTATTGATAAACCGTCTCACTATGACATCATTTTGCATAATGGTAGAATTTTTAGCTTTGCGCACCATGCTAATTACCACAACTTTGTGAGTGCAACAAATGCTTTTGCTCCCATGAATGCTTTGCATATCAGTCTATATCATCTTGATAAGCTTCATGAACTTTGTCACGAACAATCTTGCCGAACGTACTCATACTTACTTGATGGACGCCTTGTGGGCGCTAACCACTCCGAAGACACCTTGGAGTACTCGGATTGCGCATGTCTTCAACTTCATCCAATACAAGTCCGTCCACGACAACTATTTCCATGGTGATGAGGTTCATGATCCGAGGTAGAATCTTTCCCAAGGGGGGGGGGGGATGATGCGGAGCATCCTACGATCATCCCCATGTACACTTGAACCACTCCCCAAGCCCCAAGAGGACATATGAAGGTGCAACTAATCCCCAGGTGGTTTTCGTAATTCATAACAACATATAGCTCATTGAACTAATATCCATTCAAGTTTATTATTTAAGGAAGTTCAATGATTGGCATGGCATGGACAAGAGATGTGGACCCCATTAAATGCTAAGGACAAAGATTGGCAAAAGCTCAAGACTCTTCATTTCTATTTTAGTGAACCAAGATCACATTAATTCCAAAGGAAAAGCCAATACTATTAAAAGGGGATGAGGTGTTGCTTAATGGTCTACTTGGTCAAAATGCTTAGTGATATGCTCCAAAGCCCTCAACCAATTTCTCATATCCAAATTTGTCCTAAACCTGAAGTCAAACTCGGCCCCACCGATTTGATCCATCCGGTGCCATCGAGTTCACTAGACATAGCCAAAGCCACAAACCCTAATTAGTTCAGTCTCACGGATAGGGATTTCGGTCTCACCAACACGGGATTGCAAACTCTCGGTTTCCCTTCGTAACATTTTGGTCTCACCGAAATGAACGATTGATTGCACCGAGTTCACAATGCAAACTCTCTATTTCCCTTTCATAATGTTTCGGTACCATGATACGTCTCCAACGTATCTATAATTTTTTATTGTTCCATGCTGTTTTCTTATCAATCTTGGATGTTTTATAGTCATTTTATAGTCATTTTATATCATTTTTTGGTACTAACCTATTGACATAGTGCCAAGTGCCAGTTGTTGTTCTTTCCATGTTTTTTACATCGCATAAAATCAATATCAAACGGAGTCCAAATGCCACGAAACTTTATGGAGATTTTTTTATTGGCTAGAAGAAAGGCAATGGGCCCTGGTTGCACCTGGGGGTGCCTCGAGGGAGGCACAACCCACCAGGACGCGCCAGGAGCCCCAGGCGCGCCCCATTGGGTTGTGCCCACCTCGGGTGCCCCCCGGACCGCCTCTTTGCTCTATAAATATCACAATATTCCATAAACCCTAAAGGCATCGACGAAATATTCATCCATCCGCCGCAGAGTCCAGAACCACCAGATCCAATCTAGACACCATTTCGGATAGGGTTCACCACCTCCATTGGTGCCTCTCCAATGATTCATGTGTAGTTATTTGTAGACCTTTAGTTCCATAGTTAGTAGCTAGATGGCTTTCTCTCTCTCTTGATTCTCAATACTATGGTCTCTTGGAGATCTATATGATGTAACTCTTTTGCGATGTGTTTGTTGGGACCGATGAACTTAGAGTTTATGATCAGATCTATCTTTTTATATCCATGAAAGTTATTTGAGTTTGTTTGATCTCTTATATGCATGATCTCTTATAGCCTCGTATTTCTTCTCCGATATTTGGGTTTTGTTTGGCCAACTTGATCTATTTATCTTGCAATGGGAAGAGGTGGCAGGTAGTGGGTTCAATTTTACGGTGCTTGATCCTAGTGAAAGAAAGGGAACCAACACGTATGTATCGTTGCTACTAAGGATGAAAATATGATATCTATATCTACCGCCATATAGATAAACGGATCTTGTCTACATCATGTCACCGTTCTTATTCCATTACTCTGTTTTTTCATGAACTTAATACACTAGATGCATGCTGGATAGCGGTCGATGTGTGGAGTAATAGTAGGAGATGTAGGAAGGAGTCGGTCTACTAATCTTGGACGTGATTCCTATGTAATGATCATTGCCTAGATATCATCATATTTATTTGAAGTTCTATCAATTGCCCAATAGTAATTTGTTTACCCGTTGCTATTTTTCTCGAGAGAAGCCACTAGTGAAACCTACGGCCCCTGGGTCTTCTTTTTCATATATTTGCCTTGCGATCTACTTTTCCTTTGCATTTTTATTCAGATCTACTAAACCCAAAACCCAAAAATACCTTGCTGCAATTTATTTTATTTGGCATTTGATCTATCAATGTTTACAACTTTCTCCCGTCCATGTGCCATTTCTGGCATCGTTACCCGAAAGGGAGTGACAACCCCTTTAACACGTCGGGTGTCAGCACCCCGATTCCAAGTCACATCGATCTAGCCGGTAACACCTCATATCACATTGCGGCCTCACGTATGGTATTCCCATGGGTGTCGCCTTACCATGGCCCGGGACCGTTTGCGCCTTTTGGCTCACGTATATGATAGTGTTGCTAGCATCCATATGACAGAGAACTTGGGCGGACATGGCTAGTCGTGAACCCAAAGCGGCGCAGACCTATGGAGACAGGCATACATGAATCACATCGAGCATGTCGGTCATCAGCGAGTGAATCCGAGCTGTAGCACAGGGCTAACAGGACTCCGGGGAACCCGGGCTGTAGCAGGCTAGGTAGGGCTTCGGATGTCACCGCGTGACATTTCCCCGAAGGGACAGACATAGGAATGAAGTGAAACACATGTCGGCCAGTCAAGTGTCCTGAGCAGTAGTGCTGGGCTAGCAGGACTCCGGTGAACCGGGCTGTAGCGGACTACTATGGCTCGAGAAACACTAGACTACATTTCCCCATAAGAAAGGCTGCCAAGGATAAACAACTAGATTGTCGGATTCCACTCATACCAAGCATTTAAATCATACACAAAATATGCCCGATATGAGTAAATACAACATGGCATCACAACAAAACTCTACAACTCAAGTACATTATTTAAAGGCTCCAGAGAGCCATACATAACATGTTCATACAGGTAGGGGTCACATGACCCAACACTCAAGTCATACAAGCATACAAGCACATGCGGAAGCAAATAGTCTGAGTACAGACACTAGAAAGCAAGAAGGCTTCTCGAAGCCTGTCTATCTACATAGGGCCCTCCATGGCCAGGATCACCACGTGGGTGGCTAGTCACTCGTCGACATCAAGGTCTACATAAAACCCATCGGAGGGGGCGGTGTTGTCGTCTGAAAACAGTAATTAAGCAAACATGAGTACAAAGGTACTCAGCAAGTCTTACATCAGAACCTACTATACATGCTCATTATCAAGAAGGTGGTGGAGTTATTGCAGCAAGCCAGCTTTGACTCTTGGCTAAGCTATCCTACGGAACTCCACTAGTAAAATAGTTTTTCGCACACGAGCCCACTAACCACCAACACAATACTCCACCAGGGATTCTCCCTCGTCATCCTACGAGAGGGCCATCCTCGGTACTCACACTTATCTTGAGTCTTTTAGTAGTATCCATTAGCTTGTCTATGAACTGTATAGGCAACTAAGTAGTCCTTTACCGCGGACGCAGCTATTTGAATAGTTTATACCCTGCAGGGGTGTACTTCTTCATACATGCTTTCACCACTTACCGCCGTTTACACGACATGTACTCGGCAACCTTCAAGCGGAAGCCCAACGAGGGTGTCTGCCACGGCCAACCTAAGCACTCAAGCCTCTAGTCCAGGTTTATCGCCTATCCAGGTTCCATCCGTAGGGAGTCCGACCGAGGTTTCCACATACGGCCCCGAACAATGTGAACAGGGTTCCAGAGACACCAAACAGGTGACTTGGTACACTGTGCCACGGTGTATCTACCGCTACATAGCTCACCCCTAGGGTCAGCGCTACGCACGGCCGCCAACACATAACCTACAAACACCAGAAACTAATTGCAACTCCTGGACAGAGTACTAGGATGATTAAAGAAGCCGAGAGGGTCAATTAAGGATCCCAATGCATGGTAGTAGCTGATTCTTAAAATCACACATACAGATCTCAGTTCTTATGGACAGCCTCAATGAAACAACCCACCATGTACTCCTACATGGCCTCTCATCGATAACTTTACCAAAACATGTTCAACACATCCCTCACATTACCGACATAATCATTTCACTCTATCCCATCACCCAGATGAACCAGACCTGACACAACTCTAAGCATAGCAGGCATAGCCAGGTAGGAAACACAAACATGGCTCAATCAACTCCTACACATGCTAGTGGGTTTCATCTAGTTACTGTGGCAATGACAGGTCATGTAGAGGATAAGGGTTCAACTACCATAGCACACAGCAGTTTGAATCGCGTTGTCTTAATGCAGTAAACAAGAGCAGAAGCGAGAACATGGGTTTGTATCGGAATGATCAATGGGTTGCTTGCCTGTTGTAGTGGTAGTAGGGTACTGCCCTTCAGACGGATACTCGGGGTTATCCTTAGAGGCAGAACCTACCAAAAAAGACACACCGAACATGATCAACACATGACAATATGCAACTATATGATGCATGCTATGACATGGCAAAATGAAAGTGTCTTGGCCTAATGCAAGCTAAAACAGAAAGGAATGAGCTCATTTGAATCAAAGATTCAAATGTTAGCTCATTTAACATAGCCTTGTTAGTGTATTATCTTATTCTGCTTAAACAGAAAGGTTAACTTGTTTTGTCATGCATGAAACCATTACAGATGGATAGATTGAATTTTTCTGATCATTTTTCATATATAACTTGTTTGATTTGGAGCTATGGTTGATTTTCTATGATTTTTAGAAGTTTTGGCTAATTTCGGGAATTTCCTATATAAGAATAATTCCAGTAATTGAATTAATGCGTCAGCATGACATAGGTGTGACGTCAGCGGGTCAACTGGGTCGGCCAGGTCAAACCTGACTGGTGGGCCCTGTCTGTCAGTGTCTTAGCTAATTATCGGAATTATATTACTGCTAATTAATTGTCAGTGGGGCCTGGGCCCACATGTTAGTGACTAAACTAATTAAAATTAGTTAAAACTAATCCTAAACTAATTAGCAGGCCGGCCCCACCTGTCATAGACTCAGGGGGGAGGTCAACCTGGGCCCACACGAGGTCAAACAGAGTCAAACTCGTCGGCGTTTAGCCGCCGGCGAGGCCAGACACGGCGGAGGGCTCGGGTTTTGCACTCCGGCGACCAAAAGGACGGCGGAGAACATCTACGTGTTGCGGGGAGTGAGCCGCGTCGAGTGGTGGCAGTAGGTGGAGCTGGGGTGGCCGGAAACGTCGCCGGCATAGACCTTGGCGGCGGCCGGAGCTTGAGTGAGGTTGAACTAGTTGTTAGCAGGCACGGCGAGGGGCGTGCGGGGGTACTACAGGCTCCTGCGAGTGCGTGGAAGACGAAGGCGTGCTCGGTTGCGACCCAACGTGGCTGTGGCTACGACAGCGATGTGCGGTGGCAGCGGCGAGCTTCAGCTTCAATGGTCGTGGTGGTTAGAGGACGCGGACGAGCGTGAGGAGAGGGGGAAACGGTGGCGAAGCTCACAGCGGTTGTAGGGAAGCGAACGGCGAGTTTGGGGAAGGGCTGGAGCGAGCGGGGCGGCGAGGGGGATCTTCGGCGACCGAGGTTGAAGACGAGCTCGGTGCAGCATCTCCGGGGTGAGCGAGCGCTCGGGGATAGGTCGAGGTGAAGCAGCGGACGACGGCGGTGCTTCTTGGCACGGCGAGGCAGCGAGTGGACGGCGGTGGCTGCGTTGGTGCTTGTCGGCGGCGATGGTTGCGCTCGGCCGGAAAGGGGGAGAGAGCCAGAGAGGGGAAGAGGACACGGGGAGAGTGGGGAGAAAGAGAGGGGGCGTGGGGGAGTGCGTGGCACTCATAGGCGTGTCCAGCGCGTCGGCGGAAGCAGGAGGTGGCCGGCGTGTGGCCGCGGGCACCGGCCACGCGCTTCTCGTCCTCCTGGCGGGAGGAGGAGGATGACTGGCAGGTGCCAGTGGACTGGGCCGAGCCGGTGGGCTCGGTGGGCTGTGCCAGGTGAGTTTCTTCTCTCTCTCCTTTTCTGTTTTTATTTATTCTATTATTTCTGTAACTTCAGGGCTTTATTAAAAATGCTAGGGCATTTCCATAAATCATAAAATTAATCATGGCTACTGCTTAGAATATATCCAACAGCAAACATTTTGGTTTATGATTATTTGAGCATTTAAAATATTTTATAGCATTTAAATGCCCAAATGCAAATACTATAAGAATTAATCCAATGACCTTAAGATGTCCTAGAAAAATGTGCACCATTTTTGTCAAAGGTTTTAACCCAAAACAAAAAGGGTGGGCTTTTTAGAAGGGCATTTCAGGTTCATTGAAAAAGTTTTTAGTAAACCCTAGTTGTTGTAGGGGGGGTGCTGGGGGTTCTGTCATCCCCATTTCAAATTTAAGATAAATTTAAACATGATGCATACTCTAATGCTTGAACTGGCTATGGTGTGACAACTCACCCCCACTCAAAAGAATCTCGTCTCGAGATTTAGGATCCTCCGAGAAGAAGGTGGGGTACTCGAGTCGAAGACGATCCTCCCTTTCCCAAGTGGCTTCCTTTTCGGAATGGTGTGACCATTGAACCTTGTGAAACTTGATATTATGGCATCGAGTGGTACGCTCGGCTTGATTAAGGATACGAACGGGATATTCCCGATATGAGAGGTTATCTTGTAGATCAAGCATTTCGTGGTCCACTCCACGGATAGGATCCGTGAAGCAATGCCTGAGTTGTGAAACGTGGAAGACATCATGGACTCTGGAAAGATGCGAAGGTAGTTCCAATTGGTAGGCAACTTCTCCTTGTTTGGCAAGAATGCGAAAGGGTCCGATGTAACAAGGAGCCAATTTGCCTTTGATACTGAAACGATGGGTTCCCTTTAACGGAGTAACCCAAAGGTAAGCCTTCTCGCCGACCTCATAAGTCATGAGCTTATGTTTACGATCATATTGGCTCTTTTGACGAGATTGGGCTGTTTTCAATTTCTCACGAATAACGCGAACCTGCTCTTCTACTTCCTGAATCATATCCAGGCAAAAGAGTTGTCTTTCCCCGGTTTCTGACCAGTTAAGAGGCGTTCGACATTTTCGTCCATAGAGAACTTCAAAAGGAGCTTTTCCCAAGCTAGCTTGATAACTATTGTTATAAGCAAACTCCGCGAATGGAAGGCATTTCTCCAAACCCATTCTGAACGAGAGGACAGAAGCTCGGAGCATATCTTCCAGAATTTGATTGACTCTCTCTACTTGACCACTTGATTGAGGATGGAAGGCGGTGCTAAAAGAGAGACGAGTTCCCATAGCATTTTGGAAACTTTCCCAAAATCGAGAGGTGAAGAGACTCCCACGGTCTGAGTTAATTTCCAATGGGACACCATGAAGAGACACTATTCGGGAGATGTATAAATTAGCTAGCTGGCTAGCGGTGATACTCTCGCGAACAGGTAGGAAATGGGCTACTTTGGAAAGACGGTGGATCACGACGAAGATGGCATTATTCCCTCTCTTGGTCCTGGGAAACCCAGTAATTAAATCCATACTGATTTTATCCCATTTCCACTCAGGAATAGCCAAAGATTGAAGGGTGCAGCAGGCCATTGATGCTCTGCTTTAACACGACGACAAACATCGCAATTAGCAATGTATTGAGCGATTTCTCTCTTCATCCTAGTCCACCAAAACCTCTGGCATAGGTCTTGATACATTTTAGTACTACCGGGATGAATGGTGAGTGGGGATTCATGAGCTTCCTTAAGAATCAACTGGCGTAGATGTTGTTTCTTGGGAACCACCAAGCGGTTTTCGAAGAAGACAACACCTCGCTCATCCATGGAAAAACATTTAGCAACTCCGCTAGCAATGTTTTCCCTAATCCGGGATATGCCCTTATCATACCGCTGGGCGGTTATGATCTGATCCATAAGGTTAGGCTTCGCCACCAGGGTGGATAGGAATCCTCAAAGAACAATGTGAAGATTAAGCTTACAAAATTCCTCATGGAGAAGTGGTTGACTTTGTTGTAACATCAGATTATTACAATAGGACTTACGACTTAGTGCATCAGCCATGACATTGGCTTTGACTGGGGTGTAAGTTATTCCTAAGTCGTAATCCGAGATGAACTCGACCCAACGTCGTTGCCTAAGATTCAAATCTGGTTGGGTGAATATATATTTCAAGCTTTGGTGATCGGTGAAGATATCGCAACGATTACCGAGGAGGTAATGTCGCCAAGTTTTGAGTGCATGGACTACAGCTGCAAGCTCTAGATCATGCGTGGGATAGTTTTCCTCATGCGGGTGTAATTGTCGTGAAGCATAGGCAATTACTTGACGGTCTTGCATGAATATGCAACCTAGTCCTTGTCGCGAAGCGTCGCAATAGATAATAAAGTCCTTGGAGAAATCTGGTGGTACCAGTACCGGAGGAGATGTCAGGCGTCTTTTCAGTTCCTGAAAGCTGAACTCGCACTGTGGGGTCCACTCGAACTTTTTATCTTTCTTGAGGAGTTCAGTTAGAGGTTTAGCAACCTTGGAGAAATTCTCGACGAAGCGGCGGCAATAGCTCGCTAAGCCAAGGAAGCTCCGAACTTGCTTGGCCGTCTCAGCTGGAGTCCAATCAAGGACGGCTTGAACTCGCTTGGGATTAACATCAATACCCTTACTAGAGATTACATGGCCTAAATAGGTCACTTCTGGCAACCAAAATTCACACTTGGAGAATTTGGCATAAAGGCGATGCTCTCGAAGTTTCGTCAATACCAGCCTTAGATGTTCGGCATGTTCCTCTTCATTCTTGGAGTAGATGAGTATGTCATCGTGGTAAACTATGACGAATTTATCCAAATACTCCATGAAGACCGAGTTCATTAACCGTGAGAAGGTGGCTGGGGCATTGGTTAAACCGAAGGACATAACGGTGTACTTGTATTGTCCATAACGAGTAACAAAGGCCGTTTTGGCAATGTCCCCGTTTCTGATTTTGATTTGATGGTAGCCCAACCTCAAATCCATCTTGGAAAAGACTGAGGATCCAGCGAGCTGATCATACAGATCGTTGATCCTGGGAAGTGGATACTTGTTCTTGATAGTGACCAAGTTGACAGGTTGGTAATCTACAACCATCCGATCCGTTCCATCCTTCTTTTTGACGAAGAGGACGGGGCAAGCCCAAGGAGAGGAACTAGGACGGATGAAACCATTTTTCAAGGACTCATCGAGTTGGTTCTTAAGCTCGGCTAGTTCTAAGGGTGCCATCTTATAGGGTCTCCTAGAAATTGGAACGGTTCCTGGAACAAGGTCTCTCACGAACTCGACATCCCTGTCAGGTGGAACACCTGGCAGTTCTTCTGGAAAGACATCCGGGAAGTCCCGGACTATCGGAACATCCTCAAGGTCTGGAAGGGGGTTGGCATTTAGGGAGTAAAGTTGGCGCTTGGCCACTCGAGTTAAGACATTGACTGTCTTGCCCGATGGATGAGTAAGTTAAACGGTTCTAGTGGCACAATCAATCTTAGCATAATGAGCTGACATCCAGTCCATACACAAGATGACGTTTATGTCCGAGGACTTGAGAGCTATTAAGGATGCAAGGAAGACAAGTCTATCGACAAGAATTTCGTTCCCATGGCTTACTCTAGAAGTTTGCCATTTGGAACCCGGAGTTTGAATTACCATGGAAGTGGGCATGTCACAGAATGTCGTGTTATGCAATCGAGCATAGTTCTCGGATATGAATGAATGAGATGCTCCAGTATCAAAAAGAACAGATGCCGGATGGTAGTTAACAAGGAGCGTACCAAGGACGACGTTAGGATCCTCGTGAGCCTCCTCGGCTGAGACATAGTTGACATGGCCACGTGAAGTGGTGACCGGCTTGGCGTAGAATGTCTTTCCCGCTGGCTTACCACGGCCAACGGACTTTCCAGATTGATTGGAGTTGTTGTTCTGGGGACACTCTCGGCTATAGTGACCCGGCTCTCCACACATGAAACACGTCACCAGATTGGGACGTGGAGCAGCATTAGCAGCGGGGCCACCATAGGGCTTGGGCGGTGCAAACTGCTGGTTGGGACGAGGTGCCTCAAAGGATGGCCTCGGAATGAAACTGGGTGGGAGTGCCGTGCTTGGAATCCACACCCGGCGCTTCTGAGATCCAGAGCCGGATGAAGAGCCAAAATCACGAGAGTGCTTGCATGAAGCGTCATAGTCAGACTGGCCTAACTCAGCACTGATGGCTTTATTGACCAACTTCTGAAAGGAAGTGCACTCGTGCAGACGAAGATCGCGGCAAAGCTCAGGGCTAAGTCCCTTGCTGAACCTTGCCTACTTCTTAGCGTCGGTAGATACTTCTTCAGGAGCATATCATGCCAGATTCCCAAATTCACGACTATATGCATCCACAGTCAGTCTTCCTTGGGTGAAATTGCAGAACTCCTCCCTCTTGCGATCCATGAGGCCTTCCAGAATGTGATGCTCACGGAAAGCCTCACTGAATTCAGCCCAAGTAGTGATTTGGCCGACCGGGCGCATAGCTTCAAAGTTTTCCCACTAGAGGCTAGCAGGGCCTTCGAGGTGATAGGCAGCATAAGTAACCTTGTCAGCTTCGGCTACGTTGGTAGAATGTAGCTTCTGGGTGATGCTGTGAAGCCAGTCATCCATGTCGATAGGCTCGACGGAATGGTTAAACTTTGGTGGGTACAGCTTGATAAAGTCATTGATTGACACCAAGTCATTTCGCTGATGGCGTGCAGTGTTCTGCTCAATCCTCTCTAACAGGCGGTTAGTCTCATGCTTGTTTCTTTCCGCCTCCAGCATCACTTCGGCCAGAGAAGGCGGGTGAGGCAGATTTTCACCCCTAGCTGCACTGGCTTCCCCCTGCTTCGGGGCAGCAGGGTTGCTGCGGGTGTTGACCATCCTAGGAGAAAACAAGACAACGGTTTAGATAAGGATGGCACAAACTTAGCAAGGAAGTGCAGAATGTAATGGATACCACGGAATGCAGAGATGTTCATTGCACGACATGGTAATATAGAAACTGCCATATATATACCATTGGTCATACACACCATACATAGTTTAGTACAAGCCCAGGCTAGAGTACAACTACGGTGAAAGACATTACATCTCATCGGAGGCATTCCAAGCTCCTATACATTACCTGTCTACTCCTAAGTCATATTCCACAAGTCACACAGGACAATGGAGATACAACTACTACAATACTAGTGAAACTACTACTAGCTCAGACGGTTCCGTAGTAATCCTCATAGAAGTCACCACCAAAACCTGGAAGTGGAACATGATCATCTGGGAACAGACAGTCCTACGGAACCTGCGGACCAAAGGGACTCGGATGTGGCCTTGGTCCCACAGGTGGTGGCAAACGGGGACCACGAGGTGGGGTGATGCCTCCCACATCGCGCCACTCCATACAATCCGGCAATCCAGACCGTAGAGGGTACAGATCCCTCAGATCCATGTATCCTGCTTGTACCACCGGTGGAAACCGAGTCAAAGTGGCCTAGTGATCAACACGAGAGTTAAAAAGCTCCATACGCAAGGCCCGATTTTCGCGGTCCTTATCCTCGAGCATCTCGGCAGTGGTGCGGAGTAGTGACTCCTCATGTGTGGGATCAGCATAGATAGCCCGGAGATACCCTTGCGCTCCCGGAAGTGAAGCTGGCATATAACGGAAGTCGGTGTTCCGAAGTAGGCCAGTCCGGACTCGCATGATGGTCATCATGGAATAGGCAGCATCCTGCACAGCCATCTCAACAGTAACCCTGAGTCCATAGGAACAGTGCAGGGGCTCAGTGGCTCCAGGATAAGAGGGATATATCCTGACGGTACAGAGGTACTGGCTCTGGTTGAAATCTCGGAATTGCTCTTCGACAGTGTATTCGGGATACCAACGGTAACCTGTCTCGGTCATTACCCGGACTAACATAGAAGTATGACCGGGCACATCAAGGCACCGGGTCAGGCGAACCACTTGGTTTTGATCACGAGTGGCCATCTGAAAGCACAACCACAATGCAAAGGCATTAGAATTTCTAGGGAAAATTGGACAGCATAACAACTGTAAATGCTCAGAAAAGGATTTGAGACATCCACAACAGTTTGCAATACCACTCAACAACATCATATCAAGGTTATGATTCAACTGACAACATACTAAAAGTAGTAGAAACTGTACTGAGGCTTGTAACAACAATCCTATAAGCTACTACGGATTAGTAACACGTGAACCTGATAGAAGAAGAGAGCCTAGTCCTGAACCCACATTGAATGAGAAGAGAATGACTCAGATCAGAGGGTAGAAGGTAAAGAAGTAAAAGAGCCTTACGTTCCCTCCCACAATCAATTCCCCTACATATAACTAAAGCATTTCTAGATTCGACATCGACCAGTTTGGGTCAACGAACCTACAGGCAGTCTGGCTCTGATACCAACGCTGTCAGGACCCCGATTCCAAGTCACATCGATCTAGCCGGTAACACCTCATATCACATTGCGGCCTCACGCACGGTATTCCCACGGGTGTCGCCTTACCATGGCCCAGGACCGTTTGCGCCTTTTGGCTCACATATATTATAGTGTCGCTAGCATCCATATGACAGAGAACCCGGGCCGACATGGCTAGTCATGAACCTAAAGCGGCGCAGACCTATGGAGACAGGCATACATGAATCACATCGAGCATGTCGGTCATCAGCGAGTGAATCCGAGCTGTAGCACTGGGCTAACAGGACTCCGGGGAACCCAGGCTGTAGCAGGCTAGGCAGGGCTCCGGATGTCACCACGTGACATTTCCCCAAAGGGACAGACATAGGAACGAAGTGAAACACATGCCGGCCAGTCAAGTGTCCTAAGCAGTAGTGCTGGGCTAGTAGGACTCCGGTGAACCGGGCTGTAGCGGACTACTATGGCTCGAGAAACACTAGACTACATTTCCCCATAAGAAAGGCTGCCAAGGATAAACAACTAGATTGTCGGATCCCACTCATACCAAGCATTTCAATCATACACACAATATGCCCGATATGAGTTAATACAACATGGCATCACAACAAAACTCTACAACTCAAGTACTTTATTTAAAGGCTCCAGAGAGCCATACATAACATGTTCATACAGGTAGGGGTCACATGACCCAACACTCAAGTCATACAAACATACAAGCACATGCGGAAGCAAATAGTCTGAGTACATACACTAGAAAGCAAGAAGGCTTCTCGAAGCCTGTCTATCTACATAGAGCCCTCCATGGCCAGGATCACCACCTGGGTGGCCAGTGACTCATCGACATCAAGGTCTACATAAAACCCATCGGAAGGGGCAGTGTCGTCGTCTGAAAACAGTAGTTAAGCAAACCTGAGTACAAAGGTACTCAACAAGTCTTACATCAGAACCTACTATACATGCTCATTCTCAAGAAGGTGGTGGAGTTATTGCAGCAAGCCAGCTTTGACTCTTGGCTAAGCTATCCTACGGAACTCCACTAGTAAAATAGTTTTTCGCACACTAGTCCACTAATCACCTACACAATACTCCACCAGGGATTCTCCCTCGTCATCCTATGAGAGGGCCATCCTCGGTACTCACACTTATCTTGAGTCTTTTAGTAGTATCCATTAGCTTGTCTATGAAATGTATAGTCAACCAAGTAGTCCTTTACCGCGGACGCGGCTATTCGAATAGTTTATACCCTGCAGGGGTGTACTTCTTCATACACACTTTCACCACTTACCGCCGTTTACACGACATGTACTCAGCAACCTTCAAGCGGAAGCCCACCGAGGGTGTCGGCCACAGCCTACCTAAGCACTCAAGCCTCTAGTCCAGGTTTATCGCCTATCCAGGTTCCATCCGCAGGGAGTCCGACCGAGGTTTCCACATACGGCCCCGAACGATGTGAACAGGGTTCCCGAGACACCAAACGGGTGACTCGGTACACCATGCCACGGTGTATCTACCGCAACATAGCCCACCCCTAGGGTCAGCGCTACGCACGGCCGCCAACACATAACCTACAAACACCAAAAACTAATTGCAACTCCTGGACAGAGTACTAGGATGATTAAGAAGCCGAGAGGGTCAATTAAGGATCCCAATGCATGGTAGTAGCTGATTCTTAAAATCACACATACAGATCTCAGTTCTTATGGACGGCCTCAATGAAACAACCCACCATTTACTCCTACATGGCCTCTCATTGATACCTTTACCAAAACAGGTTCAACACATCCCTCACATTACCGACATAATCATTTCACTCTACCCCATCACCCAGATGAACCAGACCTGACACAACTCTAAGCATAGAAGGCATAGCAAGGTAGGAAACACAAACATGGCTCAATCAACTCCTACACATGCTAGTGGGTTTCATCTAGTTACTGTGGCAATGACAGGTCATGCAGAGGATATGGGTTCAACTACCGTAGCACACGGCAGTTTGAATCGCGTTGTCTTAATGCAGTAAACAAGAGCGGAAGCGAGAACATGGGTTTGTATCGGAATGATCAATGGTTTGCTTGCCTGTTGTAGTGGTAGTAGGGTACTGCCCTTCAGATGGATACTCGGGGTTATCCTCGGAGGCAGAACCTACCACTAAAGACACACTGAACATGATCAACACATGACAATATGCAACAATATGATGCATGCTATGACATGGCAAAATGAAAGTGTCTTGGCCTAATGCAAGCTAAAACAGAAAGGAATGAGCTCATTTGAATCAAAGATTCAAATGTTAGCTCATTTAACATAGCCTTATTAGTGTATTATCTTATTCTGCTTAAACAGCAAGGTTAACTTGTTTTGTCATGCATGAAAGCATTACATATGGATAGATTGAATTTTTCTGATCATTTTTCATATATAACTTGTTTGATTTGGAGCTATGGTTGATTTTCTATGATTTTTAGAAGTTTTGGCTATTTTCTGGAATTTCCTATATAAGAATAATTCCAGTAATTGAACTAACGCGTCAGCATGACATAGGTGTGACGTCAGCGGGTCAACTGGGTCGGCCAAGTCAAACCTGACTGGTGGGCCCTGTCTATCAGTGTCTCAGCTAATTATCAGAATTATATTAGTGCTAATTAAATGTAAGTGGGGCCTGGGCCCACATGTCAGTGACTAAACTAATTAAAATTAGTTAACTAATCCCAAACTAATTAGCAGGACGGCCCCAGCTGTCATAGACTCAGGGGGGAGGTCAACCTGGGCCCACACGGGGTCAAACAGAGTCAAACTCACCGGCGTTTAGCCGCCGGCGAGGCCAGACGCGGCGGAGGGCTCGGGTTTTGCACTCCGGCGACCAAAAGGACGGCGGAGAACATCTACGCGTTGCGGGGAGTGAGCCGCGTTGAGTGGTGGCAGTAGGTGGAGCTGGGGTGGCCGGAAACATCGCCGGCGGCCGGAGCTCGGGTGAGGTTGAACTAGTCGTTAGCAGGCACGACGAGGGGCGTGCAGGGGTGCTACGGGCTCCTGCGAGTGCGTGGAAGACGAAGGCATGCTCGGTTGCAACCCAACGTGGCTGTGGCCACGACGGCGACGTGCGGTGGCGGCGGCGAGCTTCAGCTTCGATGGCCGTGGTGGTTAGAGGACGCGGACGAGCGCGAGAAGAGGGGGAAACAGTGGCGAAGCTCACAGCGGTTGCAGGGAAGCGAACGACGAGCTTGGGGAAGGGCTGGAGCGAGCGGGGCGGCGAGGGGGATCTCCGGCGACCGAGGTTGAAGACGAGCTCGGTGCAGCGTCTCCGGTGCAAGCGAGCGCTCCTGGAGAGGTCGAGGCGAAGCAGCGGACGACGGCGGTGCTTCTTGGCACGGCGAGGCAGCGAGTGGACGGAGGTGGCTGTGCTGGTGCTTGTCCTCGGCGACGGTTGCGCTCGGCCTTAAAGGGGGAGAGAGCTAGAGAGGGGAAGAGGCCACGGGGAGAGTGGGGAGAAAGAGAGGGGCGTGGGGGAGTGCGTGGCACACATAGGTGCGTCCAGGGCGTCGGCGGAAGCAGGAGGTTGCCGGCGTGTGGCCACGAGCGCCGGCCACGCGCTTCTCGTCCTCCTGGCGGGAGGAGGACGACGACTGGCAGGTGCCAGTGGACTGGGCCGAGCCGGTGGGCTCGGTGGGCTACGCCAGGTGAGTTTCTTCTCTCTCTCCTTTTCTATTTTTTATTTATTCTTTTATTTCGGTAACTTCAGGGCTTTATTAAAAATGCCAGGGCATTTCCATAAATCATAAAATTAATCATGGCTACTCCTTAGAATATATCCAATAGCAAACATTTTGGTTTATGATTATTTGAGCATTTAAAATATTTTATAGCATTTAAATGCCCAAATGCAAATACTATAAGAATTAATCCAATGACCTTAAGATGTCCTAGAAAAATGTGCACCATTTTTGTCAAAGGTTTTAACCCAAAACAAAAAGGGTGGGCTTTTTAGAAGGGCATTTCAGGTTCATTGAAAAAGTTTTTAGTAAACACTAGTTGTTCCAGGGGGGGGGTTGTTGGGGGTTCTGTCATCCCCATTTCAAATTAAAGATAAATTTAAACATGATGCACACTCTAATGCTTGAACTGGCTAGGGTGTGACATCAGGTTGCGAGGATTTGTTATCTGTGTGCAGGTGCTGCTTACATTGTGTTTCTTGGTTCTCATACTGGTTCGATACCTTGGTTTCATAACTAAGGGAAATACCTACCGTCGATGTGCTACATCATCCCTCCCTCTCCAGGGAAATACCGACGTAGTTCCAGCTATCATCAAGGAGAATTTCTGGCGCCGTTGCCCGGGAGGATCTTCTTCATAACCAGGTTCCTAATCACAAATCTCATCTCCTTGCAATTTACATTATTTTGCATTTACCTCTCGTTTTCCTCTCCCCACTTCACAAAAATTTGCTGTTTTATTCACCCTCTTTTTCGTTTGCCTTTTTCTCATCCGATCTTTTGTTTGCTTATGTTGCAATGTGCCTTCTATATGTGTGCATCTTCGCTTGCTGAAAATCTATTGATATGGATCCCCATCCACTTGCTAATATTTTTAAAAGATCCAATCATTATGAACCAATTGCTAGTGAGTTGAGTTCACTAGATTATCTTTATGAAGTTTTGCTTGAGAATCATGAATCTAAAAATTGTGATGAAGAAATTTATGAAGTGATTCATGATATCTTCTTGAATGAAAAGCATGATTGCAATAATTTTACTATAAATTCCATTAACGTCAATTGTGCTAATAATATGCAAAACCCCAAGCTTGGGGATGCTTGTTTTGTCATGTCCGCTACTTATTGCAATGATCATGATTGGGGTGATAATGTTTCTTATGATCTTGAAAATTTATTTAAGCCTCATGATGAATATGTTTGCGATAATATTGAAAGTAGGTTTTGAAGAGTGTCAACTTTAGCTAAAAATAATCTCACTATTTTGGAAGAGTGTCAACTTTGCATGCATGTGGATCATGAAGATAATATTTTATATGATAGCCATATTGTTGAATTTGAGTATGATCCTACATGTAATTATTATGAGAGAGTAAAATATGGTTGTGGAAATTTTCATGTTACTAAATTACGTCTCGTTATGTTGAGATTTTCAATGTTTTATTCCTCTCCTTTGCATATGCTAGATATTTGTTGTCTTGACAATTTGTTTTCCTATAAAATTCATATGCATAGGAAGTATGTTAGACTTAAATATGTTTGTCACATGCTTCATGATGTTCTCTTTGTGTTTCAATTATTATCTTCAGTGTGAGAGCATCGTTGAAATCTTATGCCTAGCTAGGGGCTTGAAACAATAGCGCTTGTTGGGAGGCAACCCAATGAATAAGATTTATTTTTGCTTTTTGCTTTCTGTTTTTGAGTGTTTACACAATTATGATACTGTTATGATTGTGTTTTTTAGGTTTTAATTAGTGTTTATGCCAAGTAAAGCCTTTAGGATCTTCTAGGGAAATAGTTGTTTGATCTTGCTGAAAAAACAGAAACTTTTACGCTTACAAAATTAATTTTCATTTTTTTACCAGAGAGCGATAAAATACCCATTCCAATTGCAGTAGATCAATATACAAATTTCTCAGGTCGTCCTAATTTTTCATGATTTTTGGAGTTACAGAAGTATTGGAAATAGTCATATTGCTATAGACTGTTCTATTTTGACAGATTCTGTTTTCTTTGTGTTGTGTGCTTATTTTGATGGCTCTATGGTTTTCTTTGATGGGTTTATGCCATAGAAAAATTGTAATACAGTAGATATAATACAAAAACAAAATATGAATTGGTTTTGTACAACACTTATAGTAGTGGTTTATTATTCTTATACTAACGGATCTCATGAAGGTTTTGTTGAGTTTTGTGTGATTGAAGTTTTCAAGTTTTGGGTTATCTTACGATGGATGAAGGAAGGATGTAAGAGCCTAAGCTTGGGGATGCCCCGGCATCCCAAGCTATTATCCATGAATGAACAACCAACTAAGCTTGGGGATGCCCCCGTGGGGCATCCCTGCTTTCTTCCAACAACTATCGGTATTTTACTCGAGACTATATTTTTATTCGTCACATGATATGTGTTTTGCTTGTAGCGTCTTGTATGATATGTGTCTTCGCTTGTTTTATTTTGTGTTTTAAGTTATCAATCCTTGCTTGACACAGCTATTTGAGAGAGCCAAAATTATATCATGACTTGTTAGAATTGCTCTCTATGCTTCACTTAAATCTTTTATGAGCTAGGACTTGCTCTAGTGCTTCACTTATATCTTTTTGAGCACGGTGTGCTTTGTTATTTTTGAAGAAATGGTCTCTTGCTTCACTTAGATTTGTTTGAGAGTTAGTAAAATTTTGAACAAATTCTCTCTTGCTTCACTTAAATTATTTTGAGAGAAAGATTTTTTTTTGTTATGCTCATGATCTTCACTTATATTTGTTCGAGCTTATGAAAAGCAACACATGAAAATTAGTGCCAAAGTTATAGATATCCAAGAAGGATAAAGAAAAATAAAATGTGATGAAGATCATTGGACAAAAAAACTTGATTCTTAGCAATAGTTTTGAGATATGATGATGTGATATGTGAGTTAAGTTGATGAGTAATTATGCTTTAGTAGGAATATTGGTGTTAAGGTTTGTGATTCCCTATGCATGCACGAAAGTCAATAATCATGCAATGAAAATTATATCCTACTTGTGGTGCATTATTCGATGTTAATTATGCTTGATGCTTGCTTATGGGATTATTCGTTTCTTAGTTGGTCGCTTCTCAATCTTTTTGCTAGCCTTCATTTTGCACTAAGTATGACCTCTATTTGTGCATCCAAAATCCTTTAAACCAATTTTGCCACATGATTCCACTATATCTACCTATATGCGGTATTCTCTTGCCATTCTAAGCAAATTTGCATGTGCCATCTCTAATTTTCAAAATAAACTTCTCTTTTGAGTGTTTGTTTCGCTCGCGGAGCGGTGAGGGGTGGCTAATATTTTCCATGCTAGATGTGTTATTCTCAAGATGAGTGTTTATTCACTTGGCATTGCATGAGAGTTAGGTAAAGGTATTAGTGATGCCTCGTCCCAAAATGTAAAAACAAATTAATTTACTTTCTGTTGTCAAATAATAAATTCCTTGGAAAGTGTTGGTATGGAGGGCACCCGTGGATATGGTTAGCCATGGAAAGTGAAAGTTATGTTGGAAAAAGGAATAAACTTTATTTTCTGTTTGGGAACCGCCTATGATATATCTAGCATGGGAAGTGTTGGGAACTTTAAGTAGTTTTAGTTGGTGGGATGGATACACCTCCCAAAATGTTTTTATCTATATTTTTTGGCTTTGAGCTCTCGCACCTCTACAAATCCCTACTTTCCTCTGCGAAAGGCCTTTCTTTTATTTTATGCAATTTTTTTTTGAAATTTGAGTCTCCATCTTCTCTCATAAAAGCACCAACTAGGAGGCAATATTATGTTGCTCAAGTATTGAGTGTAGTTAATATTCAAGTGTGTTTCATGAATGGATCAATGTTTGAGCATGATGGGCTAGGGATAACTTATTTTAGCATTGCTATTTTGAAAGACATGGTTGCTTGTTGATATGCTTGAGTATCTAAATTATTATGTCAAAACTAGACTATTGATTTTGATCACATAAAAGTCCAAATGTCCATGCTATAAAGAAAAGAATATGGTATGACTTGATGAACAACGCTCCACATCAAAAATTCTGTTTTTATCACTTACCTACTCGAGGACGAGTAGGAGTTAAGCTTGGGGATGCTGATACGTCTCCAACGTATCTATAATTTTTTATTGTTCCATGATGTTTTATTATCAATCTTGTATGTTTTATAATCATTTTATAGTCATTTATATCATTTTTTGGTACTAACCTATTGACATAGTGCCAAGTGCCAGTTGCTATTTTTTCCATGTTTTTTACATCGCAGAAAAACAATATCAAACGGAGTCCAAATGCCATGAATCTTTACCGAGATTTTTTATGGGCCAGAAGAAAGGCAATGGGCCCTAGTTGCACCTGGGGGTTCCCATGAGGGGGCACAACCCACCATGGCGCGCCAGGAGGCCCAGGCGTGCCCGGGTGGGTTGTTACCTCCTCGGGTGCCCCCCGTACCACCTCTTTGCCCTATAAATACCACAATACTCCAGAAACCCTAAATGCATCGACGAAATATTCATCCAGCTGCCGCAGAGTCCAGAACCACCAGATCCAATCTAGACACCATCTCGGATGGGGTTCACCACCTTCATTTGTGCCTCTACGATGATGCGTGAGTAGTTCTTTGTAGACCTTCGGGTCCGTAGTTACTAGCTAGATGGCTTTCTCTCTCTCGCTGAATTCTCGAAACAATGGTCTCTTGGAGATCCATATGATGTAACTCTTTTGCGGTGCATTGTTGGGATCTGATGAACTTCGATTCTATGATCAGTCATATCTTTTTATATCCATGAAATTTATTTGAGTTTCTTTGATCTCTTATAGCCTCATATTTCTTCTCCGATATTTGGGTTTTGTTTGGCCAACTTGATATATTTATCTTGTAATGGAAGAGGTGCCCGGTAGTAGGTTCGATCTTACGGTGATTGAATCTAGTGACAGAAAGGGAACCGACACGTATGTATCATTGCTACTAAGGATGAAAAGACGAGATCTATATCTACCGCCATATAGATAAACAGATCGTGTCTACATCATGTCATCGTTCTTATTGCATTACTCCATTTTTCCATGAACTTAATACACTAGATGCATGCTGGATAGCGGCCGATGTGTGGAGTAATAGTAGTAGATGCAGGAAGGAGTCGGTCTACAAATCTTGGACGTGATGCCTATGTAATGAGCATTGCCTGGATATCATCATAATTATTTGAAGTTCTATCAATTGCCCAATGGTAATTAGTTTACCCACTGTTTGCTATCTTTTTCAAGAGAAGTCACTAGTGAAACCTACGGGCACCGGGTCCTCTTTCTCATATATTTGCCTTGCGATCTACTTTTCCTTTGCATTTTTATTTAGACCAAGTAAACTAAAAATCCAAAAATACCTTGCTGCATTTTATTTAATTTGGCGTTCGATCTATTAATATTTACAACTTTCTCCTGTCCCCCTGCCATTTCTGGCGCCACTACCCGAAAGGGATTGACAAGCCCTTTAACACGTCGGGTTGCGAGGATTTGTTATCTTTGTGCAGGTGCTGCTTACGTTGTGTTGCTTGGTTCTCCTACTGGTTCGATACCTTGGTTTCATAACTAAGGGTAATACCTACCGTCGCTATGCTACATCATCCCTCCCTCTCCAGGGAAATACCGACGTAATTCCAGCTACCATCATATCACCGAAAGGAGCGATCGGTCCCACCGAGTTTGCCTGACCAACTCTCTGTTTACTTATTACTGAAATCGGTCCCACCGAGTTCATTTAATAGGTCAAACCGAGATCAAGTTTTGCCCTAACCCTAGCGCATCGGTCCCATCGAGTTGATCATGTCGGTCCCACCGAAAAATCCTAACATTCACATTTTGAACTTAATCGGTGTCACCGAGTTCACCTATTCGTTCTGACCGTGTTGGGTCAAATGTGTGTAACGGTTAGATTTTGTGTGGAGCCTATATATACCCCTCCACCCCCTTCTCTATTGAAGAGATCCATCAGAATGTGCCTACACTTTCACTGCTCATTTTCTTAGAGAGAACCACCTACTCATGTGTTGAGACCAAGACATTCCAATCCAACCACAAGAATCTTGATCTCTAGCCTTCCCCAAGTTGCTTTCCACTCAAATCATCTTTCCACCATAGCCAAATCTATGAGAGAGAGTTCAGTGTTGGGGAGACTATCATTTGAAGCCCAAGATCAAGGAGTTCATTACCAGCACACCATCTATTACCTTTTGGAGAGTGGTGTCTCCTAGATTGGTTGGGTGTCACTTGGGAGCCTCCGTCAAGATTGTGGAGTTGAACCAAGGAGTTTGTAAGGGCAACGAGATCGCCTACTTCGTGAAGATCTACCCAAGTGAGGCAAGTCCTTCATGGGCGATGGCCATGGTGGGATAGACAAGGTTGCTTCTTCGTGGACCCATCGTGGGTGGAGCCCTCCGTGGACTCGCGCAACTATTACCCTTCGTGGGTTGCAGTCTCCATCAACATGGATGTACGATAGCACCACTTATCGAAACCACATCAACTATTACCCTTTACCTTCATATGCAATTATTTACATTCCACTACTATACTATTAGAATTGCATGTGTAGGTTGATTGCGTGTCCTTTGCTAGGTTGCTAAAATCTGCCAAGACTTAAAATTGGGAAAAGGCTAGATTTTTATTTGGTCAAGTAATCTAAACAGCCCCCTCTGGACCTACTTTCGATCCTACAAGTGGTATCAGAGCTTTGGTCCCCATTTGCCTTGATTTCTATAGCTTTGGCGATCATAGCCTTGGTTTCACAACCTAGGAGTGTATGGCGTCTAGCGAGGGAAATTACCACCATAGAGGTCCTTACTTTGATGGTACTAATTTTGCTAGTTGGAAGCATAAGATGAAAATGCATATTCTTGGACTTAACCCCACCGTTTGGGCTATTGTGTGTATTGGTTTGCAAGGTGAATTCTTTGAAGATGGAAGAGAACGGAATCGTGAAGCAACCGTGGAAGAATTAAAGATATTGTAATACAATGCTGAAGCTTGCGATATCCTGTTCAACGAATTGTGCCCTGAAGAATTTAACAAAATCGGCCGTCTTGGGAATGCAAAGGAAATTTGGGATACTTTGATTGATATGCACGAAGGAACCGAGTCCGTCCAGGAATCCAAATTGGATGCACTTCAAAATCAACTTGACAAGTTCAAAATGAAGGACGGTGAAGGTGTCGCTGAAATGTACTCTAGGCTTGCTCTCCTCACAAATGAGATTGCCGGCTTAGGAAGTGAAGAGATGACTGATAGATTCATCATCAATAAGATTCTAAGGGCCTTGGATGGAAAATATGATACTGTGTGCACCTTGATCCAAATGATGCCCAATTACAACGATCTCAAGCCAACGGAAGTCATTGGTAGAATTGTTGCTCATGAGATGTCACTCAAGGATAAGGAAGAGCTTCATAGCAAGTCTAGTGGTGCTTACAAAGCTTAAAGTGATGCTCCTACATCGGCAAGTGAGAAACGAGACTTCAATGAAGAATTGAGCCTAATGGTGAAGAACTTCAACAAGTTCTACAAGAGTAGAAGCAAAGAGAGAAGTCACAAGTCAAGGTCCTACACTGACAAAAGATCTTCTAGTCATGATCGCAATTGCTAGAATTGTGGAAGACCCGAACACTACTCTTGTGAGTGTACGGATCCCTACAAAAGAAGAGAAGAGTAACCTAAAAGGAGAAGAAAAAGAGAGGAATCACTACCAAGAGAGAGAAGGAGTAGAGATGATCGTCATGAACGAAGACCCTCTCACAGAAGCAAGGATTCGGAAAGGAAGGACAGTCATGAAAGAGCTACACAAGACGAAGACATCAAGCTCATGTTGGAGAATGGGTATCCGGTGCCGACTTCGACAACTACTCTGAGAGAAGATATCACTCCAACTCCAAATATACTCAAGATGAAGGTGTTGTCGGTCCTACACTTGTGTCATCCAACTCCTACGACATATTTGATTCACCAAATGAAGGGATTAGAAGATGCTTCATGGATAAAGGCCCCAAGGTATCACACCCCGAGTATGTTGATTTCAATAGTGATGAAGATGATTTGATAGGTGATGATGATTTACTTGTTAACAACTCTAGTGACGAAAACTATGATGAAATTGCTATTCATCATGCTAACCAAGATAAAACGAATGATGATGATAAGAAGGAGATTGAGCATATAATTGAAGAACTAACCACTCTTAAGTTAGCTCATGAAACTACCTTAGAAGATCATCGAGAGCTTTTAAAGACTCATGAATAGCTACGCTTTGAAAAGATCAATCTAGATAAAGAGCATGGGTTCTTAAAACCAATCAATGAATATATTCGTAAGAAAAGTTCTTCTTACATTGACAAGCATTTACTTTTGTCTACTTACATGCCACAAGTAAAATCTAGCAACAAGAGCAAGAAAGATTCTTCTTCTAGTAGTAACAATAATCATGTTCAGTCCAATATTGTTGCTTCTAGTAGTTCTCTTGATTCGACTAATGATTCTCTTAGCCAAGTAACACTTGAGCAAGAAAATAGCTTATTGAAGGGAATTATAGAGAAAGGTGTTTACAAGAGCCTTGCCAAAAGTAAGTAATTTGAGGAAATTGTACACAAAAAAGGAGGGCAACGGAAGAATCAAGGTGTTGGTTTCGAATGAAAGTTCAATGCCAGTGGAGTTGAGTGGGAAGAATATCAATATCCCAAGACGAAGTTTGTTCCTCAACAAGAGAATTATGATCCCACTTCTTTCAAGGGAACACAAGATCAAGATGATCTTCCACCACAAGACCATAAGCTTAAAGTCAAGGACAAGCTTAAAAAGGAGATTGATGCATTTGAAGAAGCTCATAAGGCCTTGGTCAAGTGGGTTCCAAGACTACATCAAGTTGTACTTCATCAAGTACGACTACAACTCCAAGGATTCCCATCAAGATGATGTGGATCTCGAAGAAGAAGAACTAGAGTGTTCTTGAGGGTGACTCCGCCAACATACTTCACTCATATTCATTTTGGCCAGAACAAGTGCAATCAACTTTCACATCTTGCACTAGTTCAAGGAGTCACAAACCATCTTGTTAGTAAGACAAGGGACAATGTAACTTAATGCTTTCATGGACAGCATCATGTGTGTATCTCACTCTATGTGTATGGATATTCTTGCATGTTCCTTATGGGACTAACCCATGTAGGTATTGAAAGTGCAACTCAGTCCAAAGGATTGCTCCAAATGATCTACATCAAGATTGAGCATCTACATGTTCAAAACCTACATGAAGTCATCATCAACAAAACCAAAGATTAGTTCATCCCTCTTAGGCGGATATCACATCTAGGGAGAGCTTTGCTCTAAGAATTGAGATGAAGCAGCTCTAATGGTGTGAACACAACAATGCTATATGTAAAAGTGGTAACCCCACTTATGCTTAAACGGTGAGTATGACCTATGATCAAATGTTCTCATTGGACTCCTCAGTCAATATACTCATATATAGATGACCTAGTCATCACCAATTGCTAGATAGATGCTAGAGTGTTTGTGCATGCTTTGCCACATATTTCATTTGCTATCTTATTGTGTAAGCATGTTGATTGCATATTTTTCCCATTCGAGGACATCCATTTGTTGCTTTGTTTGTTTGACTTTTCTTGTTGCCAAATGGATGAAGAAGAATGCCTAAGTACTCCCTCTAGCTATCTAAGCTTTTCTCGTCTCAAACTCTATTCATGCTACATCACAAAGTTTGAACAACTGAATTCGGACCCTCTGGGTGAGGAGCACTCGGAGCCACCGATCTGTCAAGGGCTTAACTTCCAAAACCTCGCAATGACATTTCGGTCTGACCAATACATTCCCTTCGGTCTCACCGAATTCATTGAGTTGATCTAAGTTTTAGTCTTGGTGCAACCGATTAGAACTGGAGAGAATTCCTTATTTAATATTGTCTTAAAATCTATTGCCTTCTTTGACACTGAAAAACTTTTCATTCCTTATTTAACACTGAGTCTAAATTTTATGCCCTTTATAACACTTCCGCCCATTTTTAAAATTAATGGTGTTATATTACACACGAAAAGACCTATTTACCCTTCATGTGGTATATCCATATATGACCAAAATTTTGATGTGTGTATCCAGCCGACTTGTTTTACTATGTGTGTCTCCTTGGTCCCTCCTAATGTGTGAGCTTGTGTTGATGGGAGCTTCCCTCCCTTCTGTTAGGTGCCTTGGTTTATATAGGTGTCCAGCTAGTGGCTCGATGGAAACGTTAGATGTACACCTACATAATAAGAAAAATAAAATAAACCTGATACATACCTTATTATGTGATGCACGCCCATTACCTTTCTGAGCTCCTCTTCTTCACCTGCGTACACACAGGTATTCGGACATGCATAGACTAGTTTGAAATAGTTCTATCCAACCAAAACTTCCTTCAGATTAGTTTTGATCCAAAAACTTAGGGTTAGGTTTCCGCCGATCTCATCTCAGACTAACCGATTTGAAATATTCGGTCTCACCAATTTGGCCTAGGTCATTGCACATGTACAACTCGGTCTGACCGAAGTGTACACATTGGTGTGACCAATTTTACTTTCTCTGTGAAATTCTAGCATCTCAGAGGCACCGAAGTGTGTCTCGGTCTGACCGATTTCACATGTTTAGACTCTAAAGTTGCTTCTGTGTCACCGAGTTTGTCATATCGGTAGCTCTGAAATGCTTTCTGCGGAAAACTAAAATTAAGTTTTTGACTCATTCCTTTTGCCAAAATAGCTGTACTATGTGATGCTCATCTACTCTACCTATACCCATCTGTTCACAGGGTCAGTTTCAGCCATGTCAGACTAGAGTGACAGCCAGAACAAGTTAACGGAGCACCAGAATCTCATTGAGGGCACTAGTCCCTCAAACAACAGTTACGATGAGGGTAGCAGAAGCACACCAAGCAACCTGCCTAAGGCTGCAACTAGGCAGAGGAGGAAAAGGAACTCAGATTCTGAAGATGAAGATTTTAAGGTTCATGAGGAGGTCACTTCCAAGAAGATGGTGATCAAAAAGGAAGAAATTGTTGTTGCTGCTGGCATCAAGCCATGCATGAAGAAGAAGGCTCCTGCTCAGAGGAAGCCCATGTCCAAAGTCAAAGCTTCAACTCAGGAAACCATGGAATTCTCTCTTGAACCAAGAGAAGAAGAATCTGCTGGAGGCAAAAGAGAAAGGAAAGGGTCAAGAAGACCATTGCCAGAGTGATTGGCAGATCCTCAATGATGAAAGATCCAGATGAAGATGAGGAATAGGATGAAGAAGATGCTGCACCAGCTCCCAAGTCTCAGAAACTTATGGGAGATGCTATTAAGTCTGGGCTGCTCCATCTAAGCCCAAGACAGCTCCCAAGTCTTCATCTCAATCTCCAAAGCCAACTGCACCTAAGAGATCAAGAAGAAACATCCCAGCTGCTGAGAAGAACAAGGCCCCAGTGCCTGAAGTTCAGGAAGATGATGAGGCCCAAGTGCTCAGGAAGCTCAAGCCTAAGATACTAGATCATGCTGATAATCATCCCATTGCTGAAAGCATGAAAGTGAGAAAATATGTAGGTCTCAGACTATGGAGGCAAATAGACCCCGATGCAACAAGGAGAAGGACGACTATGGATTACAGGTTTCACACTAAATAGCAGAAGGACTTCTATGAAATAGTCCTCTTGGAGAAGAAGCCCATAGTGAGTGATATGAGATGGGTAGACTGGAAGTTTATTGATGACAATGAATATTACTTCCCTGTAGTTCATGAGAGCTTCAAAATGAATGGAGTTGCAATTTTGTAAGTCAGAAATTGACTAAATGGAATGATGAGATGGTGATACAGTTTTACTCCACAACTCATTTTTACCCAGATGGCAAGATAATCTAGATGATTGTGGGTACTATGTACCAATCTTTTATTGCTGAGTGGGCCAACCTGATCAATGCCCTTGAAGAGGCTGAAGATGACACAGATGTCTATGCAAAGCCCAGGGAAGACCACAACTCCATGGCGCACATGTAAAAGGAGATTCCTGATTCTGCCCTACACACTCACAAGTTTGGTTCCATTTATTATCTGCTGTCAGGGCTGCCAACCATCAACACCATATTAAGGCATACTTTGTTGCCCAAGTCTAGAGATCACATGATGATCAGAGGGCACTCAATCAACTTAATACACATGTTTGATGTGCCACAAAAGTTCAAGGTGATGACCTGGATTGTTGAAACAATTAAGAGGACTGCAGCAGATCAATGGAGATCATGTGGATATGCCCCACACATTCAAATGCTCATGAACTCGAAGGTGGGCATAGGCACATATCTGCTAGATAGAGAGCACCTTCCCCTGAGGTCAGATTTTGAGGACATTGTTGTTGTCATGAATGCTTCACATCCTACTTCTGTGGAGGATCAGGAGAAGATAGAGAAATCAAAAGCAGCAATGATTTCCAAGATGCCAGATGCCTTAACTGCAAACCTCAGGACCAAGAAGGACCAGCTCAGCTATCTGCTTGAAGCAACATTGAGAATTGAGAAAGGACTAGACACCCTGACTCAAAATCAAGAAAGTCTTGAGAGAATCATTGAAACAAAAAAATTATGATGTTGACTTGAAGGTCACAGAGATTCAGACTGCAGTTGAGCAACTTCAAGAAGAAGTAGAGGATAGGAGAGTAAGAGCTACCACAGAGGCATTTCAGAGAGTGCCTATAGCAAACAGGTCAGCAGCTGTGCCAGTCAGTGACACTAGAGCTATTGGGGAACGTAGTAATTCAAAAAATTCCTACGATCACACAAGATCTATCTAGGAGAAGCAGAGCAACGAGCGGGAAGAGTGAGTCCACGTACCCTCATAGACCGAAAGCGGAAGCGTTAAGTAATGCGGTTGATGTAGTCGAACGTCTTTGCGATCCAACCGATCAAGTACCAAACGCATGGTACCTCCGCGATCTGCACACATTCAGCTCGGTGATGTCCCTCGAACTCTAGATCCAGCTGAGGCCACGGGAGAGTTTCGTCAGCACAACAGCGTGTTGACGGTGATGATGAAGTTACCGACGCAGGGCTTCGCCTAAGCACTACGACAACATGACCGAGGTGGAAATCCGTGGAGGGGGGAACCACACATGGCTAAGAGATCAAGTTGTGTGTCTAAAGGAGAGGAGGAGGGGGCCGGCCGACCACATAGGGCGCGCCGCAAGGGGGGAATCCTACTCCTACTAGGAGTAGGTTCCCCCCTTTCCTAGTCCAACTTGGAGGGGGGGGAGGGAAGAGGGGAAGAAGGAAAGGGGGGCCGGCCCCCTCCCCAATTCGGATTGGGCTTGGGGGGGCACCCCTCCTATTGGCCTCCTCCTCTCTCTTCCACCAAAGCCCATGAAGGCCCATTAAACCCCCGGGGGGTTCCGGTAACCCCCCGGTACTCCGGAAAATGCTCGATCATATCTGAAACCTTTCTGGTGTCCAAACATAACCTTCCAATATATCAATCTTCATGTCTCGACCATTTCGAGACTCCTCGCCATGTCCGTGATCACATCCGGGACTCCGAGCAAGCTTTGGTACATCAAATCACATAACTCACAATACATATCATCATCGAACGTTACAGACCGTACGGGTTTGAGAACTATGTAGACATGACCGAGACTTATCTCTGGTCAATAAACAATAGCGGAACCTAGATGCTCATATTCGTTCCTACATATTATACGAAGATCCTTATCGATCAAATTGCATAACAACATACATTGTTCCCTTTATCATCGGTATGTTACTTGCCCGAGATTCGATCGTCGGTATCATCATACCTAGTTCAATCTCGTTACCTGCAAGTCTCTTTACTCGCTCCATAATGCGACATCCCACAACTAACTCATTAGTCACATTTTTTAAAAGGCTTATAGTGATGTCCATTACCGAGAGGGCCCACAGATACCTCTCCGACAATCGGTGTGACAAATCCGAATCTCGATCTATGCCAACTCAACAAACACCATTGGAGACACCTGTAGAGCATATTTATAATTACCTAGTTATGTTGTGATGTTTGATAGCACACAAAGTGTTCCTCCGGTATTCGGGAGTTACATAATCTCATAGTCACAGGAACATGTATAAGTTATGAAGAAAGCAATAACAATAAACTAAACGACCATAGTGCCAAGCTAACGGATGGGTCATGTCAATCACATTATTCTCTAATGATGTGATCCCATTTATCAAATGACAACTCATGTCTATGGCTAGGAAACTTAACCATCTTTGATTAACGAGCTAGTCAAGTAGAGGCATACTAGTGACACTCTGTTTGTCTATGTATTCACACATGTACTAAGTTTCTAATTAATACAATTGTAGCATGAATAATAAACATTTATCATGATATAAGGAAATATAAATAACAACTTATTATTGCCTCTAGGGCACATTTCCTTCAGTCTCCCACTTGCACTAGAGTCAATAATCTAGATTACATTGTAATGATTCTAACACCCATGGAGTCTTGGTGCTGATCATGTTTTGCTAGTGAGAGAGGCTTAGTCAACGGGTCTGCAACATTCAGATCCATATGTATCTTGCAAATCTCTATGTCTCCCTCCTTGATTTGATTGCGGATGAAATTGAAGCGTCTCTTGATGTGCTTGGTTCTCTTGTGAAATCTGGATTCCTTTGCCAATGCAAATGCACCAGTATTGTCACAGAAGATTTTCATTGGACCCGATGCACTGGGTATGACACCTAGATCGGATATGAACTCCTTCATCCATACTCCTTCATTTTCTACTTCCAAAGCAGCTATGTACTCTGCTTCACATGTAGATCCCACCACGACGCTCTGCTTGGAACTGCACCAACTGATAGCTCCACCACTCAATATAAATACGTATCTAGTTTGTGACTTAGAGTCATCCGGATCAGTGTCAAAGCTTGCATCGACGTAACCGTTTATGACGAGCTCTTTGTCACCTCCATAAAGGAGAAACATATCCTTAGTCCTTTTCAGGTATTTCAGGATATTCTTGACCATTGTCCAGTGATCCACTCCTAGATTACTTTGGTACCTCCCTACTAAACTAATAGCAAGGCACACATCAGGTCTGGTACACAGCATTGCATACATGATAGAACCTGTGGCCGAAGCATAATTGGTGTAGGAATCACTAGAACTAATTTCTGTGATGAACTATTTTCTAATAAGGGAGAAGGTACAGTTACCTCATCAAGTTCTACTTTCCTCCCACTCAATTCTTTCGAGAGAAACTCCATCTCTAGAAAGGATCCATTCTTAGCAACGAATATCTTGCCTTCGGATCTGTGATAGAAGGTGTACCCAACAGTATCCTTCGGGTATCATATGAAGACACATTTCTCCGATTTGGGTTCGAGCTTATCAGGTTGAAGCTTTTTCACATAAGCATCGCAGCCCCAAACTTGAAGAAACGACAACTTGGGTCTCTTGCCAAACCACAGTTCATATGGTGTTGTCCCAACGGATTTCGATGGTGCCCTATTTAATGTGAATGCAGCCGTCTCTAAAGTATAACCCCAAAATGATATCGGTAAATCAGTAAGAGACATCATAGATCACACCATATCTAATAAAGTGCAGTTACGACGTTCGGACACAACATTACGCTGTGGTGTTCCAGGTGGCGTGAGTTGCGAAACTATTCCGCATTGTTTCAAATGAAGATAAAACTCGTAACTCAAATATTCTCCTGCATGATCAGATCGTAGAAACTTTATTTTCTTATTACGATGATTTTCCACTTCACTCTGAAATTCTTTGAACTTTTCAAATGTTTCACATTTATATTTCATCAAGTAGATATACCAATATCTGCTCAAATCATCTGTGAAGGTCAAAAAATACTGATACCCACCACGAGCATCAACACTCACCGGACTGCATACATAAGTATGTATTATTTCCAATAAATCTGTTGCTCGTTCCATTGTTCCGGAGAACAAAGTTTTAGTCATCATGCCCATGAGGCATGGTTCGCAAGCATCAAGTGATTACAAAAGCCCATCAGCATGGAGTTTCTTCATGTGCTTTACACCAATATGACCTAAACGGCAGTGCCACAAATAAGTTGCACTATCATTATTAAACTTATATCTTTTGGCTTAATATGTGTAGCACAACTATAAAGATTTAGTAAAAATAGACCACTCATCAAGGGTGCATAACCATAAAAGATATTACTCATATAAAAAGAACAACCATTATTCTCTGATTTAAATGAATAACCGTCTCGCATCAAACAAGATTCATATATAATGTTCAAGCTTAATGTTGGTACCAAGTAACAATTATTCAGGTCTAAAACTAATCCCGAAGGTAGATGTAGAGGTAGCGTGCCGACGACGATCATATCGACTTTGGAATCATCTCCCACACGCATCGTCACCTCGTCCTTAGCCAATCTTCGCTTAATGCATAGCCCCTGTTTCGGGTTGCAAATATTAGCAACAGAACTAGTACCAAATACCCAGGCACTACTGCGAGAATTAGTAAGGCACACATCAATAACATGTATATCAAATATACCTTTCACTTTTCCATCCTTCTTATCCGCTAAATACTTGGGGCAGCTCCGCTTCCAGTGTAACACCCCGGATGTAACTTACCCAATTTGCACTCCAACTCTTGCCGTTTCCGGCGTTAAGTTATTTTATTTTCTCGGGTTTGGGTTTTTGTCTCCGTGTGTTGTTGTCGTTGTCATGCATCTCATATCATGTGCATTGCATTTGCATACGTGTTCATCTCATGCATTCGAGTATTTTCCCCGTTGTCCGTTTTGCATTCCGGTGCTTCGTTCTCCTCCGGTGGTCATTTCTACCATTCTTTCGTGTGTGGGGTTTAAACATTTCCGGATTGGACCGAGACTTGCCAAGCGGCCTTGGTTTACTACCGGTAGACCGCCTGTCAAGTTTCGTATCATTTGGACTTCGTTTGATACTCCAACGGTTAACCGAGGGACCGAAAAGGCCTCGTGCGTGTTGCAGCCCAACACCCCTCCAATTTGGCCCAAAACCCACCAAAAACCCTCTCCATCATCTAGAGCGTTCGATCACGATCGCGTGGCCGAAAACCGCACCTCATTTGGACTCTCCTAGCTCCCTCTACCTCTATATAAAGACCCCCTCCTCGAAATCTCGGATCCCCTCTCTCAAACCCTAAAATAACTGCTCCCCTCGCCGCCGGACGTGTCCGAATTGGGCCGGACACGTCCGCCCACCGCCGCCGACCAGTCTCCACCCGCCACGTGGCGCCCCGCCGCCCCACTTCGCCGTCCCGCGCTGCCAGGCCCGCCGGGGCCCGAGGCCGGCCCCCGCGG
>NC_041382.1:313766075-313810758 GCF_002162155.2 Triticum dicoccoides | reverse complement strand
TCTTCCGCCGGCATCGAGCTGCTCGGTGACCTCCGCCACCACCGCCGCCGACGCCGCCCTGCTTCGGCCTCTCCGTCCCGGCGTCCTCGCAGTTCCCGGCGAGCTTCCCCAACTCCAGCCGGCGAACTCACTCCGGCCATCCTCGGGAAACGCGCCAGATCCAGATCTGGATCTTGTCTGGGTTGACTTTTACCTCCGAAACCCTAATATTTTGCTATGTTCATCATGTCGTATCTCCTCATCCGTAGCTCCGTTTTGGGTATATAGCATATCAAAATGTTCGGCTCAGATAGTACATCATTTCATTCCATTGCATCATTTTCATTTGAGTTCATCTTGATGCCCGAAATGCTGTTAGAAGAGTGCTACTTGAGTTACTTGTCAGATCTGCTGCTCCATTTAGATATTTGTCATTTTTGCCATGATTATTGTGTGCATGATATGCCCATAAGCTCTATATATGTTTTGTTAAGGGTTTTTCCATCTTTCCAGAGGTGCAACACATGTATTTTTGTAATGTGTGTGGTGACTAGCACAAGCTTGCAAAGTGAGGCACTTGGTAATGCTGATTTCAAGGACTTAGCATTTCCATTAAGTCCTTGACCTGTTTATCTCATATGGCCATATGTTCATGTTGTTTCCTAGTGATCCGTGCCTCTTTTGAGGATGATCAGTAAGGATTTTTTGTTAATCTTGTATTGCTATATCCATCTATGTATTTGTTTGCAATTATGGAGCAACCTAGCTTGAGTCAATCGAGCTCTACTTTTGTCATTTCGTCAATCTGGGCAGATTGTCTACTTGTTAGCAATTTTGCCGAGGATGTTGTAGTTGATCCGTGCATGCTATGCTATTGTTCTTGCCATGTCTAGCTTGCATTTTGTGTATTCTTGATGGGTGTATGCTTAGTTTGTCATGACTTGCTCTGTAGTGAGTGCATCGAGCTCGTAAACATGCCTACTTGATATCTGTTTTCAGCATGCTCCAGTTTTCACGAAGTCTGAGAACTGATTATGTTTTTGCCATGTTCACATGCTTGCAATTGTATTTTATGATCCCTTTTGGCTCAAGGTCACTAAGGAACTTTTGTTAAGCTCTTTGAGTAGCTCCATGACATGCTTTACTTTGCCATGTTCAGATTCTATATCATGTAGTTTTGTTGTTCCAAAGTGTGCTATCTGATCTGAAATTCCAGACAAGTGTTAATTTCACTAAGTCTGAGATCTGTTTACCATATGCACTTTTGCCATGCTTGTTTGAACCTGTTAATGGATGAATTGGCCGTAGCTTAGTGCTAGACTTTTGTTAAGCTTCTTGAATGCATCCCTGCCATGTATTTTGATGCCATGTTTGTGTGCTATAGCATGTTTATCTTGTTGCATTTAGATGGCTACTTGCTGTATATCGCAGAACATGGTCATATTTGAATTGCTTGCCTTTTCCAAACCGTAACTCCGATTCCGGCGTTCTTTATATCGTTTTCAAGCGATTTCGTCTCATATTTCCAGTGGCACACTTGGATTTCCAAGTTGAGGCCAGGTTCATGCATCCCTTGTCAAATCTTGCATATGCATCCCGCATCGCATCCTGCATAGCATACCATCTTTGCATCATATTGTTTGAGCTTTGCACGTGGTTGGTTGTGTTCCGTTTGCTTGTTTGTCTTGTTTGGGTAGAGCCGGGAGACGAGATGGCTAACGAGGAGCCCATTGAGTTTGCTTTCGAGGATCCAATAAACTCTGACAACTTTGCAGGCAAGATGATCATACCCTCGAAATCACTACTATCTTTGCTATGCTAGATGCTCGCTCTTTTGCTATGCCATGCTATGATGCCTACCACTTGCTTTCAAGCCTCCCAAATTGCCATGTGAAAACTCTAACCCACCATGTCCTAGCAAACCGTTGTTTGGCTATGTTACCGCTTTGCTCAGCCCCTCTTATAGCGTTGCTAGTTGCAGGTGAAGATTGGAGACCGTTCCTTGTTGGAACATTATTTACTTGTTGGGATATCATTATATTGCCATGTTATCTTAATGCATCTATATACTTGGTAAAGGGTGGAAGGCTCGGCCTCTCGCCTAGTGTTTTGTTCCACTCTTGCCGCCCTAGTTTCCGTCTTATCGGTGTTCTGTTCCCGGATTTTGCGTTCCTTACGCGGTTGGGTTATAACGGGAACCCCTTGATAGTCCGCCTTGAATAAAACTCCTCCAGCAATGCCCAACCTTGGTTTTACCATTTGCCACCTAGCCTTTTCCCTTGGGTTTCGCGGACTCAAGGGTCATCTTATTTTAACCCCCCCGGGCCAGTGCTCCTCTGAGCATTGGTCCAACTTAGAGCACCGTGCGGGGCCGTCCCTTGGCAACTTGGGTTACGTTGGCTCCCGTACGCTTAGCTTATCCAGTGTGCCCTGAGAACGAGATATGTGCAGCTCCTATCGGGATTTGTCGGCACAACGGGTGGTGTTGCTGGACTTGTTTTACCATTGTCGGAGTTGTCTTGAAGAACCGGGATACCGAGTCTGATCGGAATGTCTCGGGAGGAGGTCTATTTCTTCATTGACCGTGAGAGCTTGTCATGGGCTAAGTTGGGACTCCCCTGTAGGGATTTGAGATTTTGAAAGCTGTGCCCGCGGTTATGGGCAGATGGGAATTTGTTAATGTCCGGTTGTAGATAACTTGAACCTTAACTTAATTAAAATGAATCAACAGTGTGAGTTACCGTGATGGTCTCTTCTCGGCGGAGACCGGGAAGTGCACACGGTGTTGGAGTAATGCTTGTGCAGGTTGCTCTCTAGTTTCTCGCTCGCGCTTTGCCTCCTCTTCTCGCTCTCTTTTACGAACAGGATAGCCACCATATATGCTAGTCGCTTGCTGCAGCTCCACACATATTTACCTTACCTTTCCTATAAGCTTAAATAGTCTTGATCGCGAGGGTGCGAGATTGCTGAGTCCCTGTGGCTCACAGATTACTATTACACCAGATGCAGGGCCTGATGATTCTGCTCCAGATGACGCGCTTGAGCTCAAGTGGGAGTTCGACGAGGACTCTCAACGATACTATGTTTCTTTTCCTAATGATCAGTAGTGGTGTCCAGTTGGGGTGATCGGGACCATGTCGCATGTTGGGTTGTCTTTTATTTTGGCGCCGTAGTCGGGCCGTGACTGTTTGGATGATGTAATGTTATTTATGTACTTTGATTGACGTGGCGAGTGTAAGCCAACTATGTTATCTCCCCTTTTATTATCTATATATTGCATGGGTTGTTGTGAAGATTGTCTAACTTTCGACATATGCCTTCAATGCGATTATGCCTCTAAGTCGTGCCTCGACACGTGGGAGATATAGTCGCATCGAGGGTGTTACAAGTTGGTAATCAGAGCCTTCCCCAACCTTAGGATCCCCATTGCTTGATCATTATTAGCGGCCGAGTTGTGTCTAGAAAAATGTTTTGAGTCATTTAGGAATTATATATCGGAGAGTTTAGGAATTCTTTTTACTTCCCAGTCTCCTCATCACTCTGGTAAGGCATCCTGACGTAGAGTTTTGACTCTTCTATTCTCAAATTTCACTAAAAAAAATTTTAGGATCACGCGGGTATCTTGGAATCGTTCCGATGGTTTTATGACGAGAACATTGTCTTGGTGCCTCCTGTCAGGGGTTTTGTGGAAGTGTCCCGGGGAGTTGTGCTCTGAGGTGTTGTCATAATTTTATCGTTGCAGTTCTGGAATACCTGAGTTTAGTACGCTGACATCGAAAATCTCTTTTATGTATTTCGTTGGTGAGATAACCTCGACGCCACCCAGTACTGGGGCGGGAGTTCGGGAGTATTGCCATTACTTGTATAACGGATGCTTTTCGAAGGTTGAGGTAGATTGTTTCCGAAGTTTTTTCTCGGTTATGTGTTGAAGGATGGATACAGCTGGATGTAGGATTTGCTAGATTTGGGTGAGATATTATGCTTCCCATGTATCCCCAACACCTGATTGCATAACCGGAAAGGTTCAAGAGTTTTATAGGTGGGAATTCTTGTAGCTCTAATTCTTCTTCCACGGATATTTGGTTTGAGATTGGGATTTCTTACCGATTATTCTTTCTTGATCCGTACCTTGTTGATTTATTTCTCTACCTAAATTCTAAGTGGCTTCTCAATTTATGGATATGTGACCATTTCAAGAGGAATGCATTCGTTCATTTTGTTCGGATGTGAAGACTATATGTTGAAATTTTCATTCCGTTGGATTCAGCTTCATTTATCTGTCTATGTCCTAACGGTGGTCAACCTCTTCAGGATGGCTCCCGCTAAGAGCACCAACCAGAATCAGAATGAAGATTCGCCACCACCTCCACCTCCTCTGGAGGCATGGCAAGCTGTGATGGCCGCAACCAATGCAAACACACAGTTGATCATGCAAATTCTTCAAGAGTGCAATCAAGGCAACCAAGGGAACCAAGGCAACAATCAGAATCACTTTGCTACACTCAACCAGTTCCTTGCTAACGGGCCAAAGACTTTAAGCAATTGTGTTGAGGCAACCGATGCTGACGATTGGCTTGTGGATCTGTGCAAGAATTTCGAGTGTAGTAACGTCAGGCCTGAGGACTTTGTCAAGTTCGCTTCCTTCCAACTCAAAGATCAAGCTGCAGAATGGTTCTAGCAGTACAAGGATTCCAGAGGTGGACATGTTATCACTTGGGATGAATTCCGTCAAGATTTCAGAGCTCATCATATCCCTCAGAGCGTGGTTGAAAGCAAGTGTGAGGAATTCCGCAACCTGAAGCAAGGCTCTTTGTCTGTCTATGACTACAACAAGTTGTTTCAGAAGCTCGCCCGCTTTGCTAAGCAGGACGTCCCTGATGAGAAGAGCATGATATACCAGTTCAGGGGTGGTCTCAGAGAAGAAATTCAGCTAGCTCTTGTCCTCTTTGAGCCCTTGAGGTACGATGAGTTCTACAACATGGCACTGAAGCAAGAGGCTGCTCAACTGAGGTGTGATGCTTCCAAGAAGCGAGTCAGAGATGCTACTCCTTCCTCTACTCAAGTGGCCAAGCAGCAGAAGTATTGGCTTCCTCCTCCTCCATTCCGTCGGCCGTATCAGCAGAAGAGCAAAGGTGGCAGTGGATCTTCCCACCCACCCAACCCTGGCTTTCAGAACAAGACTTTGTCTCAAGCTCCAAGATCGAGTGCTCCGTACCACCGTCCGCTTTGAGAGGTCACGTGCAACAAGTTCCAACAGAAGGGTCACTATGCCAACAAGTGCTTCAATCCGAGGCGTCTTCCTCCTCCTCCTCCTGTCAGATCGGCAAGTACAGCTACGGTCAAGCTTAACCCCAAGCACGCCAAGGTCAACTTGCTGAATGCAGCTCAGGCAGAGGACTCACCAGATGTCATCATGGGTAACTTTCCAGTTAACTCTTTTCCCGCAAAAGTTCTTTTTGACACTGGTGCATTGCATTGTTTCATGTCAAGATCATTTGTTTCCAAGCATGACTTCGTTTCGCAAATGATGGGTAAAACTATGGGAGTGGTTTCTCCAGCTAAGTCTATGAGGGCTACTTCAATAGTCCCGGATGTTTCTATCATGATGGGTGATTTCAAGTTTCTGGCTTCCCCGGTGGTTGTTGGTAACTCGGATATTGATCTTATTCTCAGGATGGATTGGCTTTCTAAGCACACGACTCAGCTTGATTGTGCAGCCAGGCAGATTCAATTGACTCATTCGTCTGAGGATGTAATTGTCTTTGCCGCGAATGAGGATACCATCCGTCTATTTTCTCTCAATGAGAAGGGTGAATTGGATGCTATCTCGCAAATTCCAGTCGTTTGTGAATATCAAGACGTCTTTCCAGAAGAGCTTCCAGGAATGCCTCCGCACTGGCCAGTTGAATTCGCCATTGATCTTGAGCCCGGTACGGAACCAGTGTGCAAGCGTCCTTACAAGCTCGGACCTGAAGAGTTGAAGGAGCTGAAGAAGCAACTTGATATTCAAGAGAGAATGGGTCTCATCCGGCCTAGTTCTTCTCCGTGGGGTTGTGGTGTTCTTTTTGTGAAGAAGAAGGATGGAATGGACCGACTTTGTGTTGATTACCGTCCATTGAACAAGAATACCATCAAGCACAAATACCCACTTCCCAACATCAACGAGTTGTTCGAACAACTCAAAGGTGCCCAAGTATTCTCCAAGCTTGATCTCCGTATGGGTTATCATCAGATTCGAATCCGTGAGCAAGATATTCCCAAGACGACTTTCAGGACAAGCTATGGTTCATATGAATACACCGTCATGTCTTTTGGCCTCGTCAACGCTCCTCCGACGTTCTCTCGCATGATGAACTTCATCTTCAACGCCTACACCAATGACTTCGTTTTGGTCTATCTCGATGACATTCTGGTTTTCTCGAAGAACAAGGAAGATCATGCCAAGCACTTGCGTTTGCTACTCGATAAGTCGAGGGAACACAAGTTCTACGCCAAGTTCTCCAAGTGAGAATTTTGGCTCGACGAGGTTCTTTATCTTGGTCATATCATCTCTGCCAAGGGCATTGCCGTGAATCCTGAGAAGGTGTTTGCAATTGTGAATTGGGAACCTCCTCAGAACGTGAAGCAACTTCGTAGCTTCCTCGGTCTCGCAAGCTATTGCCAAAGATTCGTTGAAAACTTTTCTAAGATCGCGAATCCTCTCTCAAATCTTCTACAGAAGCACGTCAAGTACGTTTGGTCTCCGGAGTGTGATATTGCTTTCAACACTTTGAAAGAGAAATTGATCACTGCTCCAGTTCTGACTCCGCCTGATGAATCCAAGCCGTACGAGGTCCTTTGTGATGCCTCTCTCCAAGGTCTTGGTGCAGTGTTGATGCAAGATAAGAAAGTTGTTGCTTATACCTCTCGCCAGTTGAAGCCCAATGAGAAGAACTACCCCACTTATGGTCTCGAGTTGGCGGCAGTTTTGCATGCTCTTTTGACTTGGAGACATCTCCTATTGGGAAGAAAAGTGGACATTTTCACTGATCACAAGAGTCTCAAGTACATCTTCACTCAGCCTAATCTCAACCTCAGGCAAACTCGATGGGTCGAAATGATTCAAGAGTATAATCCGAGTATCGAGTATAGTCCAGGCAAGGCCAATGTGATTGCTGACGCATTGAGCAGGAAGGCTTACTGCAACAGTCTGATTCTCAAGCCTTATCAACCCGAGCTTTCTGAAGCTTTCCGCAAATTTAATCTGCAAGTTGTTCCTCAAGGTTTCCTCGCCAACCTTCAAGTCTCTCCTACCTTGGAAGACCAGATTCGCCAAGCCCAGCTTCTTGATGCTATTGTGAAAAAGGTGAAGATTGGGATTGCCAAGAGTCAACCCAAGTACAAGTGCTACCGCCTTGATGATAAGGATACTCTATTCTTCGAGGATCATATTGTCGTACCCAAAGGTGAACTTCGTAAAGTGATCATGAACGAGGCTCACAATTCTCTCCTCTCCATCCACCCTGGGAGCACGAAGATGTATCAGGACCTCAAGCAGGCTTATTGGTGGACTTGAATGAAGCGTGAGATTGCTCAATTCGTGAATGAATGTGATGTCCGCAGAAGAGTGAAGGCAGAACCCCAAAGGCCAGCAGGTCTCCTCCGACCACTTGCCATTCCAGAATGGAAGTTTGAACACATTGAGATGGACTTCGTGGCTGGGTTTCTAAAGTCCAAGCGTGGCAATGATGCCATATTCGTTGTCATCGACAAACTCACCAAAGTGGCTCATTTTCTGCCTATCAAAGAGTCAACCACTGCAGCTTAATTGGCGGAGCTCTATACCTCTCGAATTGTCTCTCTACATGGTATTCCACAAGTGATCTCTTCAGGCCGTGGCAACATCTTTACCTCCAAGTTTTGGGATTCTTTTCAGAAGGCCATGGGCACCAACATCCGCTTCAGCACAGCTTTCCATCCTCAAACTAGCGGTCAAGTCGAGCGTGTCAACCAGACTCTTGAAGATATGCTCAGGGCTTGTGTGATCTCCTTTGGCATGAAGTGGGAGGATTGTCTTCTTTATGCTGAATTCTCCTATAACAACAGTTTTCAAGCAAGTTCGGGCAAGGCCCCATTTGAAATTCTGTATGGCAGGAAGTGCCGTACCCCTCTCAATTGGTCTGAAACCGGTGAACGTCAGCTTCTCGGAAATGACTTAATCACAGAGGCAGAGGAGATGTCCAAAGTCATTCGAGATAACCTCAAAGTAGCCCAATCCCGCCAGAAGAGCTACTATAATAGTAAGCACCGTGATTTGGCTTTCGAGATCAGAGATCATGTTTACCTCCATGTCTCTCCAATGAAAGGTACTCGTTGCTTCGGTATCAAAGGGAAGCTTGCCCCCAGATACGTGGGACCTTTCAAGATTGTCAGCAAGAGAGGCGATCTCGCCTATCAACTCGATCTTCCTTCAAACTTTGCGAATGTTCATGATGTGTTCCATGTCTCTCAGCTCCGAAAGTGCTTCAAGACTCCTGACCGCACCATCAACTTCGAGGACATTGAGCTCCAAGAAGATCTCTCATACTGTGAGCACCCCATTGCTATTCTCGAAGAGACTGAACGCAAGACTCGCAACAAGTCAATCAAATTCCTCAAAGTCAAGTGGTCACACCATTCCGACCGTGAAGCTACCTGGGAACGCGAGGATCACCTCCGTTCTGAGTACCCGGCGTTCTTTCAGTCCTAGATCTCGGGACGAGATCCTTTCGTAGTGGTGGAGTGTTGTAACACCCTGGATGTAACTTACCCAATTTGCACTCCAACTCTTGCCGTTTCCGGCGTTAAGTTATTTTATTTTCTCGGGTTTGGGTTTTTGTCTCCGTGTGTTGTCGTCGTTGTCATGCATCTCATATCATGACATCATGTGCATTGCATTTGCATACGAGTTCATCTCATGCATTCGAGCATTTTCCCCGTTGTCCGTTTTGCATTCCGGCGCTTCGTTCTCCTCCGGTGGTCATTTCTACCATTCTTTCGTGTGTGGGGTTTAAACATTTCCGGATTGGACCAAGACTTGCCAAGCGGCCTTGGTTTACTACCGGTAGACTGCCTGCCAAGTTCCGTATCATTTGGACTTCGTTTGATACTCCAACGGTTAACCGAGGGACCGAAAAGGCCTCGTGTGTGTTGCAGCCCAACACCCCTCCAATTTGGCCCAAAACCCACCAAAAACTCTCTCCATCATCTAGAGCATTCGATCACGATCGCGTGGCCAAAAACCGCACCTCATTTGGACTCTCCTAGCTCCCTCTACCTCTATATAAACACCCCCTCCTCGAAATCTCGGATCCCCTCTCTCAAACCCTAAAATAACTGCTCCCCTCGCTGCCGGACGTGTCTGAATCGGGCCGGACACGTCCGCCCACCGCCGCCGACCAGTCTCCACCCGCCACGTGGTGCCCCGCCGCCCCACTTCGTCGTCCCGCGCCGCTAGGCCCGCCGGGGCCCGAGGCCGGCCCCCGCGGCCCGTCTCCGTGCGCCGCTCGCCCGCGGGAGGACCCCCGCACCGCGCAGCCTTGAGGCGCCGCGCCGCCGCACGTCGCCCGGCCGGCTGCCGCCCGTCAACTCAACGCCGACGCCGCCCCACTTCGGCCTCTCCGTCCCGGCGTCCTCGCGGTTCCCGGCGAGCTTCCCCAACTCCGGCCGGCGAACTCCGGCGAACTCACTCCGGCCATCCTCGGGAAACGCGCCAGATCCAGATTTGGATCTCGTCTGGGTTGACTTTTACCTCCGAAACCCTAATATTTTGCTATGTTCATCATGTCGTATCTCCTCATCCCTAGCTCCGTTTTGGGCATATAGCATATCAAAATGTTCGCCTCAGAGACTACATCATTTCATTCCATTGCATAATTTCATTTGGGTTCATCTTGATGCCCGAAATGCTGTTAGAAGAGTGCTACTTGAGTTAATTGTCAGATCTGCTGCTCCATTTAGATATTTGTCATTTTTGCCATGATTATTGTGTGCATGATATGCCCATGAGCTCTACACATGTTTTGTTAAGGGTTTTGCCATCTTTCCAGAGGTGCAACCCATGTATTTTTGTGATGTGTGTGGTGACTAGCACAATCTTGCAAAGTGAGGCACTTGGTAATGCTGATTTCAGGTACTTAGCATTTTGGTAATGCTGATTTCAGGGACTTAGCATTTCCACTAAGTCCTTGACCTGTTTATCTCATATGGCCATATGTTCATGTTGTTTCCTAGTGATCCGTGCCTCTTTTGAGTATGATCAGTAAGGATGTTTTGTTAATCTTGTAGTGCTCTATCCATCCATGTCTTTGTTTGCAATTATGGAGCACCCTAGCTTGAGTCAATCGAGCTCTACTTTTATCATTTTGTGAATCTGGGCAGATTGTCTACTTGTTAGCAATTTTGCCGAGGATGTTGTAGTTGATCCGTGCATGCTATGCTATTGTTCTTGTCATGTCTAGCTTGCATTTTGTGTATTCTTGATGGGTGTATGCTTAGTTTGTCATGACTTGCTCTGTAGTGAGTGCATCGAGCTCGTAAACATGCCTACTTGATAATTGTTTTCAGCATGCTCCAGTTTTCACTAAGTCTGAGAACTGATTATGTTTTTGCCATGTTCACATGCTTGCAATTGTATTTTATGATCCCTTTTGGCTCAAGGTCACTAAGGAACTTTTGTTAAGCTCTTTGAGTAGCTCCATGCCATGCTTTACTTTGCCATGTTCAGATCCTGTAGCATGTAGTTTTGTTGCTCCAAAGTGTGCTATCTGATATGAAATTCCAGACAAGTGTTAATTTCACTAAGTCTGAGATCTGTTTACCATATGCATTTTTGCCATGCTTGTTTGAACCTGTTAATGGATGAATTGGCCGTAGCTCAGTAATAGACTTTTGTTAAGCTTCTTGAATTTATCCCTACCATGTATTTTGATGCCATGATTGGGTGCTGTAGCATGTTCATCTTGTTGCATTTAGATGGCTATTTGTTGTATATCGCAGAACATGGTCATATTTGAATTGCTTGCCTTTTCCAAACCGTAACTCCTATTCCGGCGTTCTTTATATCATTTTCAAGCGATTTCATCTCATCTTTCAAGTGGCACAATTGGATTTCCATGTTGAGGCCAGGTTCATGCATCCCTTGTTAAATCTTGCATATGCATCCCGCATCGCATCCCGCATAGCATACCATCTTTGCATCATATTGTTTGAGCTTTGCACGTGGTTGATTGTGTTCCGTTTGCTTGTTTGTCTTGTTTGGGTAGAGCTGGGAGACGAGATCACTAACGAGGAGCCCGTTGAGTTTGCTTTCGAGGATCCATTAAACTCTGACAACTTTGAAGGGATGATCATACCCTCGAAATCAGTACTATCTTTGCTATGCTAGATGCTCGCTCTTTTGCTATGCCATGCTACGATGCCTACGACTTGCTTTCAAGCCTCCCAAATTGCCATGTCAAAACTCTAACCCACCATGTCCTAGCAAACCGTTGTTTGGCTATGTTACCGCTTTGCTCAGCCCCTCTTATAGCGTTGCTAGTTGCAGGTGAAGATTGGAGACCGTTCCTTGTTGGAACATTATTTACTTGTTGGGATATCATTATATTGCCATGTTATCTTAATGCATATATATACTTGGTAAAGGGTGGAAGGCTCGGCCTCTCGCCTAGTGTTTTGTTCCACTCTTGCCGCCCTAGTTTCCGTCTTATCGGTGTTATGTTCCCAGATTTTGCGTTCCTTACGCGGTTGGGTTATAATGGGAACCCCTTGACAGTCCGCCTTGAATAAAACTCCTCCAGCAATGCCCAACCTTGGTTTTACCATTTGCCACCTAGCCTTTTCCGTTGGGTTTCGCGGACTCAAGGGTCATCTTATTTTAACCCCCCAGGGCCAGTGCTCCTCTAAGCGTTGGTCCAACTTAGAGCACCGTGCGGGGCCGTCCCTTGGCAACTTGGGTTACGTTGGCTCCCGTACGCTTAGCTTATCCGGTGTGCCCTGAGAACGAGATATGTGCAGCTCCTATCGGGATTTGTCGGCACAGCGGGTGGTGTTGCTGGACTTGTTTTACCATTGTCGGAGTTGTCTTGAAGAACCTGGATACCGAGTCTGATCGGAATGTCTCGGGAGGAGGTCTATTCCTTCGTTGACCGTGAGTGCTTGTCATGGGCTAAGTTGGGACTCCCCTGCAGGGATTTGAACTTTCGAAAGCCGTGCCCGCGGTTATGGGCAAATGGGAATTTGTTAATGTCCGGTTGTAGATAACTTGAACCTTAACTTAATTAAAATGAATCAACAGTGTGAGTTACCGTGATGGTCTCTTCTCGGCGGAGTCTGAGAAGTGAACACGGTGTTGGAGTAATGCTTGCGCAGGTTGCTCTCTAGTTTCTCACTCGCGCTTTGCCTCCTCTTCTCGCTCTCTTTTACGAACAGGATAGCCACCATATATGCTAGTCGCTTGCTGCAGCTCCACAGATATTTACCTTACCTTTCCTATAAGCTTAAATAGTCTTGATCGCGAGGGTGCGAGATTGTTGAGTCCCTGTGGCTCACAGATTACTATTACACCAGATGCAGGGCCTGATGATTCCGCTCCAGATGACGCGCTTGAGCTCAAGTGGGAGTTCGACGAGGACTCTCAACGATACTTTGTTTCTTTTCCTGATGATCAGTAGTGGTGCCCAGTTGGGGTGATCGGGACCATGTCACATGTTGGGTTGTCTTTTATTTTGGTGCCGTAGTCGGGCAATGAGTGTTTGGATGATGTAATGTTATTTATGTACTTTGATTGACATGGCGAGTGTAAGCCAACTATGTTATCTCCCCTTTTATTATCTATATATTACATGGGTTGTTGTGAAGATTGTCTAACATGCGACATATGCCTTCAATGCGATTATGCCTCTAAGTCATGCCTCGACACGTGGGAGATATAGTCGCATCGAGGGTGTTACATCCAGTGACCAGTCCCTTTGAAGTAGAAGCACTCAGTCTCAGGCTTAGGTCCATAGTTGGGCTTCTTCAGTTGAGAAACAACTTGCTTGCTGTTCTTCTTGAAGTTCCCCTTCTTCCCTTTTCCCTTCTTCTCGAAACTGGTGGTCTTGTCGACAGTCAACACTTGATGCTCCTTCTTGATTTCTACCTCCGCAGCTTTTAGCATCACGAAGAGCTCGGGAATAGTCTTATCTATCCCTTGCATATTATAGTTCATTACGAAGCTTTTGTAGCTTGGTGCTAGTGATTGAAGAACTCTGTCAATGACGCTATCAATCGGAAGATTAACTCCCAGCTGAGTCATGTGATTGTGGTACCTAGACATTCTGAGTATGTGCTTTCTGACAGAACTATTCTCCTCCATTTTGCAGCTGTAGAACTTATTGGAGACTTCATATCTCTCAACCCGGGCATTTGCTTGAAATATTAACTTCAACTCATCGAACATCTCATAGGCTCCATGATGTTCAAAACGTCGTCGAAGTCCCGGTTCTAAGCCGTAAAGCATGGCACACTGAACTACCGAGTAGTCATCAGGTTTGCTCTGCCAGGTGTTCATAACATCTGGAGTTGCTCCTGCAGCGGGTTTGGCACCTAGCGGTGCTTCCAAGATGTAATTCTTCTCTGCAGCAATGAGGATAATCCTCAAGTTACGGACCCAGTCCGTGTAGTTGCTACCATAATCTTTCAACTTATCTTTATCTAGGAACGCATTAAAATTCAACGGAACAATAGCACGGGCCATTTATCTACAATAACATAGATATGCAAAATACTATCAGGTACTAAGTTCATGATAATTGAAGTTCAATTAATCATATTACTTAAGAACTCCCACTTAGACATACATCCCTCTAATCATCTAAGTGATCATATGATCCATATCAAGTAAACCATGTCCGATCATCATGTGAGATGGAGTAGTTTTCAATGGTGAACATCACTATGTTGATCATATCTACTATATGATTCATGCTCGACCTTTTGGTCTTAGTGTTCAGAGGCCATATCTGCATATGGTAGGCTCGTCAAGTTTAACGCGTGTGCAAAACTGGCTTGCACCCATTGTTTGTAAATGTAGATCTTATCACAACCGATCATCACGTGGTGTCTCGGCATGACGAACTGTAGCAACGGTGCATACTTAGGGAGAACACTTGTACCTTGAAATTTAGTGAGAGATCATCTTGTAATGCTACCGCCGAACTAAGCAAAATCAAATGCATAAAGGATAAACATCACATGCAATCAAATAAGTGATATGATATGGCCATCATCATCTTGTGCCTTTGATCTCCATCTCCAAAGCACCGTCATGACACCTTGATCTCCATCGAAGCATCACCGTCGTATCACCAACTATTGCTTCTATGTCTATCGCTACCGCTTAGTGATAAAGTAAAGAAGTTACATGCCGATTGCATTTCATACAATAAAGCGACAGCCATATGGCTCCTGTCAGTTGCCGATAACCATTACAAAACATGATCATCTCATAAAACAAATTATATATCATCACGTCTTGACCATATCACATCACAACATGCCCTGCAAAAACAAGTTATACGTTCTCTACTTTGTTCTTGCAAGTTTTACGTGGCTGCTATGGGCTTCTAGCAAGAACCGTTCTTACCTACAGCATAAAAACCACAACGCGGTATAGTGATTGCTTTTTGATCTTCAAAAAGAACCCTGTTCATTGAATCCGATTCAACTAAAGTTGGAGAGACTAACACCCGCCAGCCACCTGTGTGCAAAGCACGTCGGTAGAACCAATCTCATGAACGTGGTCATGTAATCTCGGTCCGGGCCGCTTCATCCAACAATAGCGCCGAATCAAGAAATAACTAGTGACGGCAAGCAATATGTATATACCCATGCCCACAACTCCTTTGTGTTCTACTCGTGCATATAACATCTACGCATAGACCTAGCTCGGATGCCACTGTTTGGGAATGTAGTAATTCAAAAATTTGCCTACGATCACGCAAGATCTATCTTGGAGAAGCATAGCAACGAGCAGGAAGAGTGAGTCCACGTACCCTCATAGACTGAAACCGGAAGCGTTAAGTAATGCGGTTTATGTAGTCGAACGTATTCGCGATCCAACCGATCAAGTACCGAACGCAAGGTACCTCCGCGATCTGCACAAGTCTAGCTCGAAGACGTCCCTTGAAGTCTAGATCCAACTGAGGCCAAGGGAGAGTTTCGTCAGCACGACGGCGTATTGATGGTGATCATGAAGTTACCGACACAGGGCTTCGCCTAAGCACTATGACAATATGACCGAGGTGGAAATCTATGGAGGGGGGCACCGCACACGGCTAAGAGATCAACTTTGTGCCTATGGGCTACCCCCTCCCCCGTATATAAAGGAATGGAGGAGGGGGCCGGCCGGCTTCATAGCGCGCGCCCCAATGGGGGAATCCTACTCCTACTAGGAGTAGGTTCCCCATTTCCTAGTCCAACTAGGAGGGGGAAGGAATGGGAAGAGGGGAAGAAGGAAAGGGGGGCCAACCCCCCTCCCCAATTCAGTTTGGGCTTGGGGGGCGCCCCCCTCCTCTTGGCCGCCTCCTCTCCCTTCCACTAAAGCCCATGAAGGCCCATTAAACCCCTGGGTGGTTCCGGTAACCCCCCGGTACTCCAGAAAATGCCCGAACCTATCTCAAACCTTTTCGGTGTCCAAACATACCATCCAATATATCAATCTTCATGTCTTGAACATTTCAAGACTCCTTGTCATGTCCGTGATCACATCCAGGACTCCGAAAAACCTTTGGTACATCAAATCACATAACTCACAATACATATCATCATCGAAGGTTAAGCGTGCGGACCCTACGGGTTCGAGAACTATGTAGACATGACCGAGACTTTTCTCCGGTCAATAACTAATAGCAGAACCTGGATGCTCATATTCGTTCCTACATATTCTACGAAGATCTTTATCGGTCAAACCGCAGAACAACATACATTGTTCCCTTTGTCATCGGTATGTTACTTGCCTGAGATTCGATCGTCGGAATCATCATACCTAGTTCAATTTCATTATCGGCAAGTCTCTTTGCTTGTTCCGTTATGAAAAATCCCGCAACTAACTCATTAGTCACATTGCTAGCAAGGCTTATAGTGATGTGCATTACCGAGAGGGCCTAGAGATACCTCTCCGACAATCGGAGTGACAAATCCTAATCTCGATTTATGCCAACTCAACAAACACCATTGGAGACACTTGTAGAGCATCTTTATAATCACCCAATTACGTTGTGACGTTTGATAGCACACAAAGTGTTAGCCCGGTATCCGGGAGTTACATAATCTCATAGTCAGAGGAACATGTATAAGTTATGAAGAAAGCAATAGCAATAAACTAAACGATCATAGTGCTAATTTAACGGATGGGTTATGTCAATCGCATCATTCTCCAATGATGTGATCCCGTTCATCAAATGACAACTCATGTCTATGGATAGGAAACTTAACCATCTTTGATTAACGAGCTAGTCAAGTAGAGGCATACTAGTGACACTCTGTTTGTCTATGTATTCACACATATACTAAGTTTCCGGTTAATACAATTCTAGCATGAATAATAAACATTTATCATGACATAAGGAAATATAAATAACAACTTCATTATTGCCTCTAGGGCATATTTCCTTCAAGAGCTACAACTTCAGCACCTACAGCCATTGCCCTAGTTGCAACCCCTCTAGCTCCTCAGACTTCATCGGAAGCTTTTGCAGATGGTGTCCTCTCCATGCCATCTTCTCCCGGAGATTGTTCTTAGAGTGCCGCATAGCACTATGCATTTTCAAGCTTTTTGGTAACTTGTTGCCAAAGGGGGAGAAAGTGTATAGATCATAGGCTTCGAGATTGATAGTGTTTTGCTTTTGCTTGCCTCTCTTGCTACTTGGTTTTTGTTCGTTTTGTTGCTACAGTATTTGTGCTTGTGTGTGAGATAATCTTATGATCATGTGTTTGATCATACTATTCTTAAATGTGTGTGCTTGAATGATGTTATGTTATTACTTGTGTATGATCAATCAGGTTTGTCTTAGTGATGAGTGCATGCTATTTATATACTATCATTTTGAGTGCTCCACCGAGATGTATGTGACATGGAAGAGTAACCCATGATCCTAATCAATTGTGCATTTGCATTCAAAAGCAAATCTTAAATAGTGCACAAATTTAGGGGGAGCTCTTGGTTATCACATACTTCTCAAAGCGACAATATATTTCATTCTTATTATCATTTGTCGAAGCTCTGATCTATATGTTGTCATCAATTACCAAAAAGGGGGAGATTAAAGTGCAACTAATCCCCGGGTGGTTTTGGTAATTAATAACAACATATAGCTCATTGAACTAATATCCATTCAAGTTGATTATTTCAGAAAGTTCAATGATTGGCATGGCTTCGACTAGAGATTTGGACCCCTCAAAATGTTAAGGACAAAGATTGGCAAAAGCTCAAGACTCTTCATTTCTATTTTAGTGATCCAAGATCACATTGAGTCCATAGGAAAAGCCAATACAATTAAAAGGTGATGAGGTGTTGCTTAATGGTCTACTTGCTCAAAATGCTTAGTGATATGCTCCAAAGCCCTCAACCACTTTCTCGTATCCAAATTTGTTATAAACCTGAAGTGAAACTCGGCCCCACGGATTTGATCCATCCAGCGCCACTGAGTTCACTTGACATAGCCATAGCCAGAAACCGTAATCAGTTCGGTCTCACTGATAGGGATTTTGGTCTCACCGAGATAGGATTGCAAACTCTTTGTTTCCCTTCATAATCTTTCGGTCTCACCGAGATGAGCGATCGGTCCAACCGAGTTCACAATGCAAACCCTCTGTTTCCCTTTCATAACGTTTCAGTATCACCGAAAGGAGCGATCGGTCCCAGGAGTGTGCCTAACCAACTCTTTGTTTGCTTATTACTGAAATTGGTCCCACCGACTTCATGTAATCGGTCAAACTAAGATCAAGTTTTGCCCTAACCCTAGCGCATCGGTACCACCGAGTTGATCATGTCGGTCCCACCGAAAATCCTAACGTTCACATTTTGAACTAAATCGGTCTCACCGTGTTCACCTATTCGGTCTGACCGAGTTGGGTCAAATGTGTATAATAGTTAGATTTTGTGTGGACGCTATATATACCCCTCCACCCCTTCTCTATTGAAGAGGGAGCCATCAGAATGTTCCTACACTTCCACTACTCATTTTCTGAGAGAGAACCACCTACTCATGTGTTGAGACCAAGACATTCCAATCCAACCACAAGAATCTTGATCTCTAACCTTCCCCAAGTTGCTTTACACTCAAATCATCTTTGCACCATAGCCAAATCTATGAGAGATAGTTGAGTGTTGTGGAGACTATCATTTCAAGCACAAGAGAAAGGAGTTCGTTATTAACACACCATCTATTACCTTTTGGAGAGTGGTGTCTCCTAGATTGGTTAGGGGTCACTTCGGAGCCTCTGTCAAGATTGTGGAGTTGAACCAAGGAGTTTGTAAGGGCAAGGAGATCGCCTACTTCGTGATGTTCTACCCAAGTGGGGCAAGTCCTTGATGGGCAATCGCCATGGTGGGACAGACAAGGTTGCTTCTTCGTGGACCCTTCGTGTGTGGAGCCCTCCATGAATTCGCGCAACCATTACCCTTTGTAGGTTGAAGTCTCCATCAACGTGGATGTACGGTAGCACCACCTATCGGAAGCATGCCAAAAATATCTGTGTCTACATTGTGTTTGCCTTTCTAAACCCCTCCCTTTACCTTCATATGCAATCATTTACATTCCAGTTCTATACTCTTATGATTTCATGTGTAGGTTGATTTCTTGACTTGTGCTAAGTTGCTAAAATCTGCTAAGACTTAAAATTGGCAAAAGGCTAGATTTTTATTTTGTCAACTATTCTAATCACCCCCCTATAGACCTACTTTTTATCCTACAACATATGTTGGGACCTCGACCATACGCCATTAGACACAAGGTGAACTCGCTCCTCTCTGAACCATCACTTTCCCCATTTGAGACATGGCTACTACCTCAAACATATGTGCTATGCATGACCAAAAACCAACAGGAATACCATGCAACAACTAGGAGCGTTGGACAAGACGGAGAGGACACCAAGTGCGAGGAACAAGAGGAAGAGCTTCCATAAAGCTACAACTCACGGACGTCCGACAACCGCCGGACGACTGATGTTGTCCGAACATCCGACGCCTGGAGATTGCACCAGCCAGAACGACTATAGCCGAGGCACCCTACAACACCCAGACGACCATCAGATGCAGGACGTCCGACACTCATCAGCCACCGGCCGACCAACCCCATCCGGATATCTGGTGTTCCCTGACCAGAGCTGAAATGTTAGAAGTTCGACGCCCTCCGGACGTCCGGACCCCCACGAGCGACCGAACGACCGACGCCTGTCGAGCGTCCAACATTGCTTTTCTGCGCACAGCGTATCGGTCCAAGGCCCATCCCTGGAGAACTTTATAATGAGTGCGTACCTACTATTAAGATTAAGATTAAAGATTATGAGTGCCATGATTTGTGTGATTTGGCTGCTAGCGTTTCCACGATTCCAAAAAACTTTACGTGATGTGTTAGGTTTCTGTCAATTTGCTGATTGTTCTTTAAATTTGATTCTCGCAGATTCCACTATTAATAAACCTATGGGAAGGATTAATGATGTTCTTATTGTTGCAAATAGGAATTATGTGTCCATGGATTTCATTGTTCTTGATATAGATTGCAATACTACATGTCCTATTATTATTGGTAGACCTTTCCTTAGAACGTTTGGTGCAATTGTTGATATGAAAGAAGGAAACATTAGATTTCAATTTCCATTAAGGAAGGGCATGGAATGCTTTCCTAAAAAGGAAATTAAATTTCCTTATGAATCTATTATGAGGGCACTTATGGATTGCATACCAAATATGATGATACCTAGATCTATTCGAGTTTTATGCCTAGCTAAGGGCGTTAAACAATAGCATTTGTTGGGAGGCAACCCAGTTTTATTTTTGTTTTTGCTTTCTAGGTTCTGTTTTGCAATAAATAATTCATCTAGAATCTGGTTAGATGTGTTTTTATGTTTTAATTAGTGTATGTTACAATTAAGACCTCTCGGATAGCTTACGGTGATAGTTGATTTTATCTTGCTGAAAAATAGAAAATTTTGCTATCAAGATAACAATTCTCATTTCTAACAGAAGAGCGATAAAATACTGATTATTTTTGCAGACAATTAATAAAAAAGTTTCTTAGGTTGTCCTAAGTTTTTAGAATTTTTGGAGTTACAGAAGTATTAGAAGTATCCAGATTGCTACAGACTGGTCTGTTTTTGACAGATTCTGTTTTCTATGTGTTGTTTGCTTATTTTGATGATTCTATGGGTAGTATCAGGGGGTATGAACCATAGAAAAGTTGGAATACAGTAGATATTACACCAATATAAATAAATAATGAGTTCACAACAGTAACAAACATGGTGATTTATTTTCTTATAATAACGGAGCTTATGAGATTTTCTGTTGAGTTTTCTGTTGTGAAGTTTTCAAGTTTTGGGTAAAGATTTGATGGACTATGGAATAAGGGGTGGAAAGAACCTAATATTGGGGATGCCCAAGGAACGCCAAGGTAATATTCAAGGACAACCAAGAGCCTAAGCTTGGGGATGCCCCGGAAGGCATCCCCTCTTTCGTCTTCGTCTATCGGTAACTTTACATGAGGCTATATTTTTATTCACCACATGATATGTGTTTTGCTTGGAGCGTCTTGTATGATTTGAGTCTTTGGTTTTCACTTTGACACAATAATCCTTGCTGTACACACCTTTCGAGAGAGACACACATGAATCGTGATTTATTAGAATACTCTATGTGCTTCACTTATATCTTTTGAGCTAGGTAATTTTGCTCTAGTGCTTCACTTATATATTTTTAGAGCATGGAGGTGGTTTTATTTTATAGAAATTGTTGAACTATCATGCTTCAATAATATTATTTTGAGAGTCTTTAAACAACATGGTAATTTGCTTTGGTTATAAGTCCTAATATGATAGCCATCCAAGAGGGATATAATAAAAACTTTCATATAAAGTGCATTGAATACTATGAGAAGTTCGATTCCTTATGACTGTTTTGAGATATGAAGATGGTGATATTAGAGTCATGCTAGTAACTAATTGTGAATTTGAGAAATACTTGTGTTAAAGTTTAAAGTTTGTGATTCTCGTAGCATGCACGTATGCTAAACCGCTATGTGATGAAGTCGGAGCATGATTTATTTATTGATTGTCTTCCCTATGAGTGGTGGTCGGGGATGAGAGATGGTCTTTTCCTACCAATCTATCCCCCTAGGAGCATGCGCGTAGTACTTCGTTTGGATAACTAATAGGTTTTTGCAGTAAGTATGTGAGTTCTTTATGACTAATGTTGAGTCCATGATTTATAAGCACTCTCACCCTTCCACCATTGCTAGCCTCTCTAGTACCGCGCAACTTTAGCCGGTACCATAAACCCACCATATACCTTCCTCAAAACAGCCACCATACCTACCTATTATGGCAATTCCATAGCCATTCTGAGATATATTGCCATGCAACTTTCCATCGTTCCGTTTATTATGACATGTTCCATCAATGTCATATTGCTTTGCATGATCATGTAGTTGACATCATATTTGTGGCAAAGCCACCTTTCAGAATTCTTTCATACATGTCACTCTTGATTCATTGCACATCCCGGTACACCGCCGGGGGCATTCATATAGAGTCATATTTTTTTCTAAGTATCGAGTTGTAATTCTTGAGTTGTAAGTAAATAGAAGTGTGATGATCTTCATTATTAGAGCATTGTCCCATGTGAGGAAAGGATGATGGAGACTATGATTCCCCCACAAGTCGAGATGAGACTCCAGACGAAAAAAAGAGGCCAAAAAAGTGAGAGAAGGCCCAAATAAATAGATAAAATATGAGAGAAAAGAGAGAAGGGGCCATGCTACTATCCTTTTACCACACTTGTGCTTCAAAGTAGCACCATGATCTTCATGATAGAGAGTCTCCTATATTGTCACTTCCATATACTAGTGGGAATTTTTCATTATAGAACTTGGCTTGCATATTCCAATGATGGCCTTCCTCAAATTGCCTTAGGTCTTGTGAGCAAGCAAGTTGGATGCACACCCACTTAGTTTCTTCTTGAGCTTTCATAAACTCATAGCTCTAGTGCATCTGTTGCATGTCAATCCCTACTCACTTGCATTGATATCTATTGATGGGCATCTCCATAGCCCGTTGATACACCTAGTTGATGTGAGACTATCTCTTTCTTTTTGTCTTCTCCATAACCACCTTATATTCCACCTATAGTGTTATGTCCATGGCTCACGCTCATGTATTGCGTGAAAGTTGAAAATTTTTGAGAACATCAAAAGTATAAAACAATTGCTTAGCTTATCATCGGGGTTGTGCATGATTTAAATATTTTGTGTGATGAAGATGGAGCATAGCCAGACTATATGATTTTGTAGGGATAAGCTTTCTTTGGCCATGTTATTTTGGGAAGACATAATTGCCTTGTTAGTATGCCTAAAGTATTATTGTTTTATGTCGATATTAAACTTTTGTTTTGAATCATATGGATCTGAACATTCATACCACAATAAAGAAATTACATGGATAAATATGTTAGGTAGCATTCCACATCAAAAATTCTATTTTTATCATTTACCTACTCGAGGACAAGCAGGAATTAGGCTTGGGGATGCTTGATACGTCTCCAACGTATCTATATATTTTTATTGTTCCATGCTATTATATTGTGTATTCTGGATGTTTTATATGCATTAATATGCCATTTTATATTATTTTTTGGACTAACCTATTAACCTAGAGCCCAGTGCCAATTCCTGTTTTTCCCTCTTTTTGAGTATCATAGAAAAGCAATACCAAACGGAGTACAAACAGAATAAAACCTTTACAATGATTTTTCTTGGACCAGAAGACAACCAGGAGAAGTGGAGATGAAGTCGGAGGAGTCACAAGGCGGCCAAGGACGGAGGGCACGCCCCACCCTTGTGGGCCCCTCGTGCACCCCCTGACCTAATTCTTGCGCCTATATATTCCCATATATCCCCAAACCAACAAAGTCATCCACAAAAACACGTTTCCATTGCCGCAACCTTCTATACTTGTGGGATACCATCTAGGGACCTTTTCCGGCACCCTGCTGGAGGGGGATTTGATCACGGAGGGCTTCTACATCAACTCTATTGCCCTTCCGATGAAGCATGAGTAGTTTACCACAGACCTACGAGTCCATACCTAGTAGATACATGGCATCTTCTCTCTCATTGTTTCTCAATACCATGTTCTCCTCAATGTTCTTGGAGATCTATTCGATGCAATCCTTTTTTGCGGTGTGTTTGCTGAGATCCAATGAATTGTGGATTTATGATCAGCTTATCTATGAATATTATTTGAATCTTCACTGAATGCATGATTTGATATATTTGTAATTCTCATCGAACTATCGGTTTGGTTTGGCCAACTAGATTAGTTTTTCTTGCAATGGGAGAAGTGCTTTAGTTTGGGTTCAATCTCGTGGTGTCCTTTCCGAGTCACAGTTGGGATAGCAAGGCATGTATTGTATTGTTGCCATCGAGGATAAAAAGATGGGGTTTTCATCATATTGCTTGAGTTAATTCCTCTACATCATGTCATCTTGCTTAATGTGTTACTCCCTTCTTTATGAACTTAATACTCTATATGCATGTTGGATAGCGGTCGATGTGTGGAGTAATAGTAGTAGATGCAGAATCGTTTCGGTCTACTTGACACAGACGTGGTGCCTATATTCATGATCATTGCCTTAGATATCGTCATAACTTTGCACTTTTCTATCAATTGCTCGGCACTAATTTGTTTACGCACTATATTATTTGCTATCTTGAGAAAGCCTCTAGTGAAACCTATGGGCCCCGGGTCTATTTTCCATTATATAAGTTTCCGATCTACTATTTTCCAATCTTTTACTTTCTGTTCTATAAACCAAAAAATACCAAAAATATTTACTTTATCGTTTATCTATCTTTATCAGATTTCACTTTTGCAAGTAACCGTGAAGGGATTGACAACCCCTTTATCGCGTCGTGTGCAAGTTGTTTGATTGTTTGTGCAGGTATTCGGTGACTTGTGTGTTGTCTCCTACTGGATTGATACCTTGGTTCTCAAACTGAGGGAAATACTCATCTCTACTTTGCTGCATCACCCTTTCCTCTTCAAGGGAAAAACCAACGCAATCTCAAGAAGTAGCACTACATTGAGTGTCTATGCATGTGTTGTCCTGTAAATCTTCTTAGGGGTGGCGAAGTAGAATCTGTAGAGGCCCTCTATTTGGAAGGAGCACATATATCCACGACCTTGCCAATTTCCTTCCACTTTATTGATTTTGAATTATCAAGTAAAATCGAGAAGAAAAAGCAATAAAATTCACTCTTTAGAACTCATTCGTGCATGATACTGACAATCGCTACTTTGATGTAAGGCAAACACATGATACCATGATGGAATATGTACGAAAAACAGGACCGCATGGCATATTCACAGCTGTTTGTGTAAACTAAGCAGAAGCCATCTCAACAAATAAGAAGTAATGCATGATAGACACCACATGAAAGATGCAACCAATATGACTTTACCAAGTTAAAAGCGTCCCATGATAAATGGCGTTTCAACAAATTAGAAGCAGCGCATGCTATAAATCATATGAAAGATGCAACTAATATCACACTGCATATACTAAAGGTGTCTCATCATATTGATTGATGCAGGATTGTTCGCACACGAACACGTCACCGTGTACCTCCAACGTCGAGGGTGGTGGATCGCAGCTCACGTCGAAGGAGACCCATCCGGAAGCGCGATGCGCAAGCAATACGGCGGGCACTTTTAAGGACCTGAAACCCCACATGCCTGGGAGGGACCCCATCAGGGCACACGACAGCTATGGGCTGCCCTAGGTCGACCTGTTCACCCCTAGGGCCTCGAGATTCGCCGTCCTACAATAAGAAGAACAAACGAAGAACGAGGAAGAAGAAAAAGAAGAAGGGAGAGAGATAAGTAAAGATAAAAAGTGGTAGATAATTTGTTCGATTGTGTGTTGTTCAATCAGCCGTCACCCCTTAGGTATATAAGAGGCGGCTGGACTTCCCGCGCAAGGAAAAGGCTTGGATTCACGTCCAAAATGCTAGTAAAATTCGGATTGGTTTTGTCCGAACTTTCCAAAACTGTTCGGTTTAAACTGGTTGCACCTTGCAGGTAATTTTTGAGGTTGTAGAAGACCTCAGATGGAAACGAGCCCAAAAGCAATCTTGACCATTTCGACGATTCGAACAACTTTCAAGTAGAATGTTTGTTGATCAGAGGTCATCTTGAGGGTCAAATCACTCGCACAAAATAGACTATTATTCCCGCTACCCATCACACAGGTGTCTGGTGGGGCACGTCATTTTTTGCCTCCTGACAGGGCTGTATTCTGATGGCTCTAACTTTTGCATACAAACTAGGATTGGGATCATTTTTATGTCAAAATTGACCGTTTCGACGAGGCGAAGACAATTGATGTAGAAACTTTTCTCATAAAAGGTCGTCTTGGAGGCTTAACTGGCCAAACAATACTTTGAATACAAAATCTTAATACTTTGAGCATAGTTTCGGCCGTTGAGATGAGGTCGGCTGGAGATGGCCCAAACTTAAAAGATGTTCATGTCGACAATAAGAAACTTTTTCTTGTAGATCACTTCTCCATTTGAGGCCATATTAATTAAGTTCTTGACCGTGCCAAAATCTGGTGTTAACACATGCCCCCCTGTTTTTCAGCAAAACTTGTGTGCCGAAAAATAACTTGCACGAAGTTTGTTCTAAGAGCGAGGTCAACACTCCATCGGCCATTTGTACGTGCTTCGGATTATAAGTATATATCGACCATTTAGATTAGCAACAAAAGTGAAGCTAATCGAACATATGATGATTTGGTAATACCCTTTGATGATGTAAGAAATTATATTGCATCCATGGATTAAAATAAGCCCATTGAGGGTAACCAATCATACATGATGACGAATTCCATTGCATAGGCATCAACGGCATAATTGAAGAATATGGATAATGTGTATACCGAAGATGTTGATACCTTCGGCTTGGTCCTTCATAGTTTTCACTATTTTCCTTCTTCATCTTTGCCGCACGTCGTGTAATGGGTGCTTTCACATAATTCTTATTTTGAGTACTTTCTTTAGGACCCCATTCCATGTTTCTTTCTTCAAGTTCTTCTGCACTAAGTTTTTCTAATTTCTTCTTTTGCCAATATGATAAGCCGAGTGAGCCCCCCGGCTGTGATTTTGTTTGAAGTAATGACAATTCTTCTTTTACCTTGCGCACTCTCAACTTCTTCTCTTCAGATTTGACACTTGATTGACTTGCCTCATTACCTTTAGTAGCCAATGTCAACACTTTAATTGGCTCTTTGTTATTTGAGATCAAATCTGTAGTAGCACACTTACGACCATCTCTTTTCACGCTGTAAACTTGCTTGACCACCTTTGTCTTCTTCCATGAGCTCTGGACCGATTCCTTATGATTGAAACGGTCTTTGATGTGTGATTTTTCAAATGTTGATCTTCTTGGAGCTGTATAGTATTAGTGAGATGGTCTAAAATAAGATGGACAACGTGCCCTTGTATCATACCTGTCCCATGATGGATATGGATTTACATGAGCATAAGGAGGTATCCATGACATTGGTATTGACGGCCCAAAGTAAGGATATGAATATGGTGCATTTAGAGTCTCACTTTTCCAATATCGATCCTCGGATTTGCGCCTAGGGGGTGATCTTGATGCTTCTAAACTACTTGATCGATAATCACTTTTCTCTTTTTTTATGATATTTATCTAATAATATAGCAAAGGTTAGTTTTGATATCTTACCCTTGCGCTTATTTTGGTCTTTGTTTTCTTTTGTTTGCGTTCATTGATCATAGGATTTGCTTGCTGCCCCTCAGTCCTTGTCGTCTTCACTGTATCTTCAACAGAACTCATGCCTTCAAGAATATTTTCATTGTGGTCTTGAACAACTTCTTTACTTCAAAGCTTGATCTCATCACCTGCAATTTTACCTTCTCTTTAAATGGATCGACTTGAAGTAGCCGATGCAAAAAGTTTTTGCCATCAGGACCAATCAGAATAGACTGGTCATCTCTTGGTGTTTCAAAAAATTTCAATCGTCCTTTATCAATGGCCGATTTAACTATTTGACAAACATGCTGCAATCCTTGAAATTATGCTTGGACGAATCATGCAACTTACAATAGATTTGTCCCTGGATGGATGGCTTGACATGGTGATCAAGAATTCTAATGTAATTATTTTTCAGCAACAAATCAAATATTTGATCACACATGCTTAAATTGAAGGTATACTTTTATTCTCTAGCCGATCTTACTGTGAGAACGGCTTTGGAGTTAAGCAAACGAATGGTTCAAATTTTGCATTACCTCATTCGGCTATTCAATGTGTTTTGCACTCTATCTTCGATGACTTTGAAAAGGAAATTATACTATCACTGGTTTTCTCAACAGAGTATAACATTGGATTTAAATTTCTGAAATCAAAGTAGTTAGAACATACATGTCTCAATAGATCCCATGTGTAAGCCAAGTATGAACCAAGCAAAGCTATGCAATTAGATATGAATTTTAAGTAAAGCAATGGGAAAAACTTTGGCTGCAATAATAAATCACTATCGTTGTTTTTAAATGGCACAATAGGTTGACCGATGTGTTCTATAACAATTTTGTTGCTAACAAGTAAATTACCCTTCATCATTGGTCTTTCAAAATTACGCATAAGATTTTTCCTAATAGATGCATCAACAATAAAGTTGTGACCAAATCAGAAAATAGGTAAATCACTTCGTAGACATACCTCTTCATATACGTTGGGAGAGCATGATGGTTGTATCACTTGAATAATACTTTGTTCTACTTTTGAATAACTCTCCAATGCCTTGGCATCCTCTTTTTCTTCGATAGATTTGGTACACATACTATTTGATTCGGCCTTTTCAATAACCGAATTTTCTTTGTTACATGAATCAATACTTTTCTCTTTTTGAATTTGCAAGGCTTCTCGCTCTTGTCTTATCTTAGCCCACATTTCAGTTTGGCGAGTTTTAAACTTTTTCATCTCAATTTGCATCCACTCCTCATGAGATTTCCCCCAATGCTTTGAGACTCTTTCGGCAATGAGGTGTCGAAGCTTTGCAATTGTTTAGGGGGTACATTGGTTGCTATAGAACTTGGTGAATGCATCATTTGCACAACTCTTGCTCTTACAGCAGCAACGTCATGAGGCTTCACCCATCTATTAGTTCCTAGCGAATAGTGTTGCACAAATTCCAAGAGCATTTAAGCTTTTTCCCAGTTACCCAATCTGGATATGGTTGCCCCCCCGATGCTTTTATACTCTTTCGGCAATGAGATGTTGCCAAAATTCTGTAATTGTGTTGGGGGGACATGATATGCCACGGTAGTAGGTGAAGGCATTTGTGCTCCTGTGGAAGTTTCACTTATTCGACCATGACCATGAAGGTGCAGAGCCAAATTATGGACATCAACAGTTGCGTATGGGACCAGACAATTAGTAGCATGAGGTGTAGCATATGATGTTTGAGGGCAATTGGCCGAATAACTAGTAGTAGCATGGCCAATTCCCCTATCCACCGGCATGTTTGGATTAACATACTGCAAATTATTTGCTGATGAATAAAAAGTTGAAACACTTTGTTGCATCCTATTGGAAGTTCCTACATGGGGTGTCTCAACTTGATTAACCGAACTCATCATGTTGTTCATCGGCATATAGATTTGTCGGGTTGCCGATGCATGGGAGTTGGGATACATATGTTGCATGTTGCTAAATAAAGTTGAAGCATGAAGAATATTCGGAATCGGCTGTTGCGCATAATTTTATGCATAATTGATAAAACTAGGGCTAGCCGACACATTCTGCTCATTAAGCGATCTAGCAACAACATATGCATTATTTGCATCTACATAAGTGAATTGGGTATTCATGTTACCTTTGTAGATTGCAAACCCTAGATGACGATCTCTTTGTAGCAAGAACGGGCTGGAGACCGTTCAAAGCTTCGTCCCCAGCGGAGTCGCCAAAAAGTGTGTTCGCACACGAACATGTCACCGTGCACCTCGACGCCGAGGGTGATGCACCGCAACTCACGTCGAAGGAGACCCGTCCGGAAGCGCGGTACGCAAGCAATCCGGTGGGCGCTTTTCAGGACCCGAACCCCCACATGCTTGGAAGGGACCCCGTCTAGACGCGCGATGGCTATGGGCTGCCCTAGGTCGACCTGATCGCCCCTAGGGCCTCGAGGTTCGCCACCCTACAACAAAAAGAACGAACGAAGAACGAGGAAGAAGAAGAAGGGAGAGAGATAAAAGTAAAGATAAAAAGTGGTAGATGATTTGTTCGATTGTGTGTTGTTCAATCGGCCGTCACCCCTTAGGTATATAAGAGGCGGCTGGACTTCCCATGCAAGGAAAATGCTTGGATTCAAGTCCAAAATCTAGTCAAATTCGGATTGGTTTTGTCCGAACTTTCCAAAACTGTTTAGTTTAAACTGGCTGCACCTTACGGGTAATTTTTGAGGTGGTAAACGACATCGTATGGAAACAATACCAAAAGCAATCTTGACCGTTTTGATGAGACGGACAACTTTCATGTTTAGCGTTGTTTGATTAGAGGTCATCTTAATGGTCAAATCGCTCGCGCAAAACAGGCTATTATTCGCGCTATCCATGAGACATGGGGTCTAGTGGGGCGAGACATTTTTTACCTCTTGACAGAGCTGTATTCTGAAGGCTCTAACTTTTGCATACGAACTCGGATTGGAATCGTTTTTATATCAAAATCGACCGTTTCGACGAGTCGAAGACAATTGATGTAGAGACTTTTCTCATATGAGGTCGTCTTAGAGGCTTAATTGTCCGAACAATACTCCGAATACAAAATCTTAATACTTTGAGCATAGTTTCGGCCCTTGAGATGAGGTTGGATGGCGATGGCCCAAACTTCAAAGATGTTCATGTCGACAATACGAAACGTTTTCTTGTAGATCACTTCTCCATTTGAGGCCATATTAATTAAGTTCTTGACCGTGCCAAAATCTGGTGTCAACAGGGATACAAAAAAACAATAGTTTTATGTAAGGACATTCTTAATTGATAGATGTACTATGTACTAAAAATAGGAAGGAATGTCACATTAACAGGTATAATGTATAAACTACGCAGAATAGCGCATGCAACTTAACTAGATTGGAAGAATTAAAATGTAGACACCATATACAACATGCAACCACATCTCAGGCTGCCAAGTTAGAGCAAGCACATGCGATGCTGGTGTAGGGGAAATGCGGTGATCAACTACAGAGCTACGTTCACTATCTTCATCCAGCCTTGTTGTTTCTTGAGAATCATGTGGGGAGGCTGACACTACATTCTTTAAAAGAGCATATTTTCTCACAATAACCCCATGGCGTGACTGTATCATCATAAGTGATTGATGAGGGATACACAAGAAATTAGTTTGATGTAAGAACATGGTTAATAGACAAATGTACTAGTATGTACCAAAAACAGGAAGGCGTGTCATATTCAAAGGTATAATGTGTAAGCTAAGCGGATGCAATTTAACCAAATTGGAAGCAATACAAGCTAGACATCCGGCTGGAGTGGTGAGCATGATCATAGAGGAGCTGAGAGCCTGGTGGGAGGCGGGCTGCTTCGCCACTATCGTGGCTTTTTAGTTGGCTTCCAGGTCATGTCTGTCTGTGCTGGGCTTGTCACTGGCTCGGCCAGTGCCCTGACTAGCTATTTGTCTTCTGGTGCTACCGGGATGGTGGTTGTAACACCCACGATGCGGCTATATCTCCCACGTGTTGGAGCACGACTTAGAGGCATAACTTCATTGTAGGAAATGTCGCAAGAGGGGTAATCTTTACACATCCCATGTACTGAATAAGAAATAGGTACAGAGTTGGCTTACAATCGCCACTTCACACAATAACATAAATATAGCATTACAATCATCCAGATACAATCAAGGTCCGACTACGGAACCAAAATAAAGACAACCCCAAATGCATAAGATCCTCGATCGTCCCAACTGGGCTCCACTACTGATCGTCTGGAAAGGAAACGTAGTATCATCCTGAGTCCTCATAGAACTCCCACTTGAGCTCAGACGTATCCCCTGGAATGGTATCATCGGCACCTACATCTGGTTTTGGAAGTAATCTGTGAGTCACGGGGACTCAGCAATCTCACACCCTCGCGATCAAGGCTATTTAAGCTTATAGGTAGGGAAAAGGTATGAGGTGGAGCTGCAGCAAGCACTAGCACATATGGTGGCTAACATACACAAATGAGAGCGAGAAGAGAAGGAAAGGCCCGTTCGAGAATCTATGATCAAGAAGTGATCCTAGGCTACTTTCGTTCAAGCATAACCCGAGACCGTGTTCTCTTCCCGGACTCCGCGAAAAAGAGACCATCACAGCCACACACGCTGTTGATCCATTTTAATTAAGTTAAGTTTCAGGTTTTCTACAACCAGACATTAACAAATTCCCATCTGCCCATAACCATGGGCACGGCTTTCGAAAGTTCAAATCCCTGCAGGGTGTCCCAACTTAGCCCATCACAAGCTCTCGCGGTCAACGAAGGATATTCCTTCTCCCAGGACGGCCCGATCAGACTCGAAATCCTGGTTACAAGACATCTCGACAATGGTAAAACTAAACCAGCAAAGCCTCCCGATGTGCCGACAAATCCCGATAGGAGTCCCATGTATCTCGTTCTCAGGGCACACCGGATAGGTCAAGCTACGAGTAAAACCAACCCTCGAGTTGCCCTGAGGTGGCCCCGCAGGCTGCCCGTTTTGGACCAACACTCAGAGGAGCACTGGCCCGGGGGGGGATTTAAAATAAAGATGACCCTTGAGTCCCCGGAACCCAAGGGAAAAAGGCTAGGTGGAAAATGGTAAAACCAAGGTTGGGCCTTGCTGGAGGAATTCTATTCAAGGCGGACTGTCAAGGGGTTCCCATTATGACCCAACTGTGTAAGGAACGCAAAATCAAGGAACATAACACCAGTATGACGGAAATTAGGGCGGCAAGAGTGGAACAAAACACCAGGCATAAGGCCGAGCCTTCCACCCTTTACCAAGTATATAGGTGCATTAAAGTAAACAAGATAGAATAATGATATCCCAACAAAAACCATGTTCCAACAAGGAACAAACTTCAATCTTCACCTACAACTAGCAATGCTATAAGAGGGGCTGAGCAAAGCCGTAACATAGGCAAACAATGGTTTGCTAGGACAAGGTGGGTTAGAGGTTTGACATGGCAATATGGGAGGCATGGTAAAGCATGTGGTAGGTATCGTAGCATAGGCATAGCAATAGAGAGAGCAACTTGCAAGCAAAGATAGAAGTGATTTCGAGGCTATGGTCATCTTGCCTGCAAAGTTCTCCGAGTTGACGTAAGCTTGATCCTCGTAAGCATACTCAACGGGTTCCTCGATCACGTACTCGTCTCCCAGCTCTACCCAAAGTAAGAACACAAGCAAAGGGAGACACAATCAACCATGGTGCAATGCACAAGCAACATGATGCAAACATGGCATGATATGCGGGATGTGATACGCAATGCATATGCATGCTCCGGAAGGAAAATATTGAACCAGGCCTCAACTTGGAAAACCAAGAGTGTCGCTGGAAAGATGAGTTGATTTCGGTCGAACTCGATAAAAAGATCACCGAAATCGGATGCACGGTTGCAAATGGCAAGCAAAACAAGAATGGCACAAATCTGCGATTAACAGCACGATGCCATCTAGAATGCGTCAGGAAACTAAGATGTTACACTCTAACATTGTAACACCCCGGATGTAACTTTCCCAATTTGTACTCCAACTCTTGCCATTTCCGGCTTTAAGTTATTTTATTTTCTCGAGTTCGGGTTTTTGTCTCCATGTGTTGTTGTCGTTGTCATGCATCTCCTATCATGTCATCATGTGCATTGCATTTGCATACGTGTTCATCTCTTGCATTCGAGCATTTTCCCCGTTGTCCATTTTGCATTCCGGCGCTTCGTTCTCCTCCTGTGGTCATTTCTACCTTTCTTTCGTGTGTGGGGATTAAACATTTCCGGATTGGACCGAGACTTGCCAAGCGACCTTGGTTTACTACCGGTAGAGCGCCTGTCAAGTTTCATATCATTTGGACTTCGTTTGATACTCCAACTGTTAACCAAGGGACCAAAAAGGCCTCGTGTGTGTTGTAGCCCAACCCCTCCATTTTGGCCCAAAACCCACCTAAACCCTCTCCATCATCTAGAGCGTTCGATCACGATCGCATGGCCGAAAACCGCACCTCATTTGGACTCTCCTAACTCCCTCTATGCCTATTTAAAGACCCCCATTCGAATCACGGACGAAACCCTAGAAAAACTCCACCCGCCGCCGCCGGACGAAATCCGGACGGCCGGACGTGTCCGCCCCGCTCCCCCTCGGCCAATCTCCACGCGACAACTGTCCCTGGGCCGGTCACAACATCGCCGCCGACCGCGCGGGCCCGTTAGGCCCGTGGCCGGCCCTCCCGCCGCCCGACTCGGGCCGAGGCGCCCGACCGCGCCACCTCCCATCTTCCCCGCGGCCGGCGCCTCTTCTCCTGGCCGGCCGCCGCGCCGCCATTGCCGGCCGCTGCCACACCGCTGCTCCGCCGCCGAACGTCACCCGCACCGGCCGCCGCATCCATTGTCGCCGGCCAACCGCCCCGTCGCCGACCTCCTCCTCCGCTGCAGCCGCACCTTCCCGCCGCCTCTACGGGTCGGATCCGGCGGGATCCGGTGCCCCAACCTCGCCGGCCTTCTTCCCGGCGCCCTCCTCAACGATCCTCGATCCGCGCGCCGGCGAGATCCAGATCCAGCTACAGTAAACCCTAGGTCGATTCCGCCTAAGTCCCTTTTCTGCATATTTTTTTGCATATTTCATCGTGCCGTAACTTTGCATCCGGAGCTCCGATTTGGGCATATAGTATATCAAAATGTTCGCCTCGGAGAGTACATCATTTGATTCCATTCCATCATTTTGATTTGAGTTAATCATGATGCCCGAAATTCTGTTAGAAGAATGCTACTTGAGATAATTGTTAGATCTTCTGCTCCATTTAGATATTTGTCATTTTTGCCATGATTATTGTGTGCATGATATGCCCATGAGCTCTACATATGTTTTGCTAAGGGTTTTTCCATCTTTCCAGAGGTGCAACCCATGTATTTTTGTGATATGTGTGGTGACTAGCACGAGCTTTCAAAGTGAGGTACTCTGACCACTTTGCAGGCAAGATGATCATACCCTCGAAATCACTACTATCTTTGCTTTGCTAGATGCTCTCTCTTTTGCTATGCCAATGCTATGATGCCTACCACTTGCTTTCAAGCCTCCAAAATTTCCATGTCAAACCTCTAACCCACCATGTCCTAGCAAACCGTTGTTTGGCCATGTTACCGCTTTGCTCAGCCCCTCTTATAGCGTTGCTAGTTGCAGGTGAAGATTGGAGACTGTTCCTTGTTGGAACATTTATTTACTTGTTGGGATATCATTATATTATCTTGTTATCTTAATGCATCTATATACTTGGTAAAGGGTGGAAGGCTCGACCTCTCGCCTAGTGTTTTGTTCCACTCTTGCCGCCCTAGTTTCCGTCATATCGGTGTTATGTTCCCGGATTTTTGCGTTCCTTACGCGGTTGGGTTATAATGGGAACCCCTTGATAGTTCGCCTTGATTAAAGCTTTTCCAGCAATGCCCAACCTTGATTTTACCATTTGCCACCTAGCCTCTTTTTCCCTTGGGTTTCCGGAGCCCGAGGGTCATCTTATTTAAACCCCCCCAGGCCAGTGCTCCTCTGAGTGTTGGTCCAACCTAGAGCCCCTTGCAGCGCCACCTCAGGGAAACTCGAGGGCTGGTTTTAGTTGTACGGATTGCGTATCCGATTGTGCCCTAAGAACGAGATATGTGCAGCTCCTATCAGGATTTGTCGGCACATTCGGGCGGTGTTGCTGGATTAGTTTTAACCTGTCGAAGTGTCTTGAAGAACCGAGATACCGAGTCTGATCGGAACATCTCGGGAGGAGGTCTATTCCTTTGTTGACCATGAGAGCTTGTCATGGGCTAAGTTGGGACTCCCCTGCAGGGATTTGAACTTTCGAAAGTCGTGCCCGCGGTTATGGGCAGATGGGAATTTGTTAATGTTCCATTGTAGATAACTTGAACCTTAACTTAATTAAAATGAATCAACTGAGTGTGTTACCGTGATGGCCTCTTCTCGGCGGAGTCCGGGAAGTGGACGCGGTGTTGGAGTAATGTTTGCCGGAGGATTTGCCTCTAGGTTATGCGTTCGCGCTTTGCCTCCTCTTCTCGCTCTCTTTTGCGAACAGGTTAGCCACCATATATGCTAGTCGCTTGCTGCAGCTCCACATATTTACCTTGCCTTACCTATAAGCTTAAATAGTCTTGATCGCGAGGGTGCGAGATTGCTGAGTCCCTGTGGCTCACAGATTACTATTACACCAGATGTAGGGCCTGATGATTCCGCTCCAGGTGACGCACTTGAGCTCAAGTGGGAGTTCGATGAGGACTCTCAATGATACTATGTTTCCTTTCCTGATGATCAGTAGTGGTGCCCAGTTGGGGGTGATCGGGACCGTGTCGCATGTTGGGTTATCTTTTATTTTGGCGCCGTAGTCGGGCCATGAGTGTTTGGATGATGTAATGTTATTTATGTACTTGATTGACGTGGCGAGTGTAAGCCAACTATGTTATCTCCCCTTTTATTATCTATATTACATGGGATGTTGTGAAGATTGCCTAACTTGCGACATATGCCTTCAATGCGATTATGCCTCTAAGTCGTGCCTCGACACGTGGGAGATATAGTCGCATCGAGGGTGTTACAAGTTGGTAATCAGAGCCTTCCCCGACCTTAGGAGCCCCATTGCTTGATCATTTTTAGCAGCCGAGTTGTGTCTAGAAAAATGTTTTGAGTCATTTAGGAATTATATATCGGAGAGTTTAGGAATTCTTTTTACTTCCCAGTCTCCTCATCGCTCTAGTAAGGCATCCTGACGTAGAGTTTTGACTCTTCTCTTCTCAAATTTCACTAATTTTTTTTTAGGATTACGCGGGTATCTTGGAATTGTTCCAATGGTTTTATGACGAGAACATTGTCTTGGTGCCTCCTGTCAGGGGTTTTGTGGAAGTGTCCCGGGGAGTTAAGCTTTGAGGTGTTGTCTTCATAATTTTATCGTTGCAGTTCTGGAATACCTGAGTCTAGTACGCTGACATCGAAAATTTCTTTTATACAGTTCGTTGGTGAGATAACCTCGATGCCACCCAGTACTGGGGCGGGAGTTCAGGAGTATCGCCATAACTTGTATAACGGATGCTTTTCGAAGGTTGAGGTAGATGGTTTCCGAAGTTTTTCTCGGTTATGTGTTGAAGGATGGATACAACTGGATGTAGGATTTGCTAGATTTGGGTGAGTATTATGCTTCCCCTATATCCCCAACACCTGATTGCATAACCGGAAAGGTTCGGGAGTTTCATAGGTGGGAATTCTAGTAGCTCTAGTTCTTCTTCCACGGATATTGGTTTGAGATTGGGATTTCTTACCGATTATTCGTTCTTGATCCGTACCTTGTTGATTTATTTCTCTACCTAAATTCAAAGTGGCTTCTCAATTTATGGATATGTGACCATTTCAAGAGGAATGCATTCGTTCATTTAGTTCGGATGTGAAGACTATATGTTGCAATTTTCATTCCGTTGGATTCAGCTTCAATATTTTTCTATCAATGTGCTAATGGATGTCAACCTCTTCAGGATGGCTCCTCCAATGCGCACTACTCCGAATCCTGATCCACCACCACCTCCACCTCCTCCGGAGGCATGGCAAGCTGCGATGGCCGCAACCAATGCAGACACACAGTTGATCATGCAAATTCTTCAAGAGCGCAATCAAGGCAACCAAGGGAACCAAGGAAACAATCAGAATCACTTTGCTACACTCAACCAGTTCCTTGCTAACGGGCCAAAGACTTTCAGCAATTGTGTTGAGGCAACCGATGCTGACGATTGGCTTGTGGATCTGTGCAAGAATTTCGAGTGTAGTAACGTCAGGCCTGAGGACTTTGTCAAGTTCGCTTCCTTCCAACTCAAAGATCAAGCTGCAGAATGGTTCTAGCAGTACAAGGATTCCAGAGGTGGACATGTTATCACTTGGGATGAATTCCGTCAAGATTTCAGAGCTCATCATATCCCTCAGAGCGTGGTTGAAAGCAAGCGTGAGGAACTCCGCAACCTGAAGCAAGGCTCTTTGTCTGTCTATGACTACAACAAGTTGTTTCAGAAGCTTGCCTGCTTTGCTAAGCAGGACGTACCTGATGAGAAGAGCATGATATACCAGTTCAGGGGTGGTCTCAGAGAAGAAATTCAACTAGCTCTTGTTCTCTTTGAGCCCTTGAGGTAAGATGAGTTCTACAACATGGCATTGAAGCAAGAGGTCGCTCAACTGAGGTGTGATGCTTCCAAGAAGCGAGTCAGAGATGTTACTCCTTCTTCCTCTACTCAAGTGGCCAAGCAGCAGAAGTATTGGCTTCCTCCTCCTCCGTTCTGTCATCCCTATCAGCAGAAGAGCAAAGGTGGCAGTGGATCTTCCCACCCACCCAACCCTGGCTTTCAGAACAAGACTTCGTCTCAAGCTTCAAGATCGAGTGCTTCGTACCACCGTCCGCTTTTAGAGGCACGTGCAACAAGTGCCAACAGAAGGGTCACTATGCCAACAAGTGTTTCAACCAGAGGCGTCTTCCTCCTCCTCCTCCTGTCAGATCGGCAAGTACAGCTGTGGTCAAGCATAACCCCAAGTCTGCCAAGGTCAACTTGATGAATGCAGCTCAGGCAGAGGACTCATCAGATGTCATTATGGGTAACCTTCCTGTTAATGTATTCCCGCAAGAGTTCTTTTTAACACTAGTGCATCGCATTGTTTCATCTTGAGACCTTTTGCATCTAAGCATGATTTTGTTACTCAAGTGTTGCCGAAACCGTTGGCTATTGTCTCTCCGGCCCGTCAAATGACATCTCGAGTATGCGTTCCGGATGTTACAATCACTTTGGGTGACTATAAGTTCTTGTCCTCTCCAAATGTTCTGGGTGATTCGGATATTGATCTTATTCTCGGAATGGATTGGCTTTCTAAGCACTAGGCACATCTTGACTATGCAGCCAGGCAGATTCAATTGACTCATTCGTCTGAGGATGTAATTGTCTTTGCCGCTCGTGATGATACCATCCGTCTGTTTTATCTCAATGAGAATGGTGAATTGGATGCTATCTCGCAAATTCCAGTCGTTTGCAAATATCAAGACGTCTTTCCAGAAGAGCTTCCAAGAATGCCTCCGCACCGGCCAGTTGAATTCGTTATTGATCTTGAGCCTAGCACGAAACCAGTGTGCAAGCGTCCTTACAAGCTCGGACCTGAAGAGTTGAAGGAGCTGAAGAAGAAACTCAATATTCAAGAGAGAATGGGTCTCATCCGACCTAGTTCTTCTCCGTGGGGTTGTGGTGTTCTTTTTGTGAAGAAGAAGGATGGAACAGACCGACTTTGTGTTGATTACCGTCCATTGAACAAGAAGACCATCAAGAACAAATACCCACTTCCCAACATCAACGAGCTGTTCGAACAACTCAAAGGTGCCCAAGTATTCTCCAAGCTTGATCTCCATATGGGTTATCATCAGATTCGAATCCGTGAGCAAGATATTCCCAAGATGGCTTTCAGGACAAGTTATGGTTCATATGAATACACTGTCATGTCTTTTGGACTTGTCAACGCTCCTCTGACTTTCTTTCGCATGGTGAACTTAATCTTCAACGCCTACACCAATGACTTCGTTTTGGTCTATCTCGACGACATTCTGGTTTTCTCGAAGAACAAGGAAGATCATGCCAAGCACTTGCGTGTGGTGCTCGATAAGCTCAGAGAACACAAGTTCTACGCCAAGTTCTCCAAGTGCGAATTTTGGCTTGATGAGGTTCTTTATCTTGGTCATATCATCTCTGCCAAGGGCATTGCGGTGAATCCTGAGAAGGTGTCTGCAATTATGAATTGGGAACCTCCTCAGAACGTGAAGCAACTCTGTAGCTTCCTCGGTCTCGCAAGTTATTGCCGAGGATTCGTTGAAAACTTTTCTAAGATCGCGAAGCCTCTCTCAAATCTTCTCCAGAAGCACGTCAAGTACGTTTGGTCTCTGGAGTGTGACATTGCTTTCAACACTTTGAAAGAGAAATTGATCACTGCTCCAGTTCTGACTCCGCCTGATGAATCCAAGTTGTACGAGGTCTTTTGTGATGCCTCTCTCCAAGGTCTTGGCGCAGTGTTGATGCAAGAGAAGAAAGTTGTTGCTTATACCTCTCGCCAGTTGAAGCCCAATGAGAAGCACTACCCCACTCATGATCTCGAGTTTGCGGCAGTTGTGCATGCTCTTTTGACTTGGAGACATCTCTTATTGGAAAGAAAAGTGGACATTTTCACTGACCACAAGAGTCTCAAGTACATCTTCACTCAGCCTAATCTCAACCTCAGGCAAACTTGATGGGTCGAAATGATTCAAGAGTATAATCCGAGTATCCAGTATACTCCAGGCAAGGCCAATGTGATTGCTGACGCATTGAGCAGAAAGGCTTATTGCAACAGTCTGATTCTCAAGCCTTATCAACCCGAGCTTTGTGAAGCTTTCCGCAAACTTAACCTGCAAGTTGTTCCTCAAGGTTTCCTCGCCAACCTTCAAGTCTCTCCTACCTTGGAAGACCAGATTCGCCAAACCCAGCTTCTTGATGCTATGGTGAAAAAGGTGAAGATTGGGATTGCCAAGAGTCAACCCAAGTACAAGTGCTACCGCCTTGATGACAAGGATACTCTCTTCTTCGAGGATCGTATTGTCATGCCCAAAGGTGACCTCCGTAAAGTGATCATGAATGAGGCTCACAATTCTCTGCTCTCCATCCACCCTGGGAGCACGAAGATGTATCAGGACCTCAAGCAGGCTTATTGGTGGACTCGAATGAAGCGCGAGATTGCTCAATTCGTGAATGAGTGTGATGTCTGCAGAAGAGTGAAGGCAGAACACCAAAGGCCAGCGGGTCTCCTCCAACCTCTTGCCATTCCAGAATGGAAGTTTGACCACATCGAAATGGACTTCATGACTGTGTTTCCAAAGTCCAAGCGTGGCAATGATGCTATATTCGTTGTCATCGACAAACTCACTAAAGTGGCTCATTTTCTGCCTATCAAAGAGTCAATCACTGCAGCTCAATTGGCGGAACTCTATACTTCTCGAATTGTCTCTCTGCACGGTATCCCACAAGTGATGTCTTCAGACCGTGGCAGCATCTTTACCTCCAAGTTTTGGGATTCTTTTCAGAAGGCCATGGGCACCAACATCCACTTCAGCACAGCTTTCCATCCTCAAACTAGCGGTCAAGTCGAGCGTGTCAACCAGATTATTGAAGATATGCTCAGGGCTTGTGTGTTTTCCTTCGGCATGAAGTGGGAGGATTGTCTTCCTTATGCTGAATTTTCCTACAACAACAGTTTTCAAGCAAGTTCGGGCAAGGCCCCTTTCGAAATTCTGTATGGCAGGAAGTGTCGTACCCCTCTCAACTGGTCTGAAACCGGTGAACGTCAGCTTTTGGGTAATGACTTAATCACAGAGGCGAAGGAAATGTGCAAAGTCATTCAAGATAACGTCAAAGCAGCCCAATCCCGCCAGAAGAGCTACTATGATAGTAAGCACCGTGATTTGGCTTTCGAGATCGGAGATCATGTTTACCTCCGTGTCTCTCCTATGAAAGGTACTCGTCACTTCGGTATCAAAGGGAAGCTTGCCCCCAAATACGTGGGACCTTTCAAGATTGTAAGCAAGAGAGGCGACCTCGCCTATAAACTCGAGCTTCCTTCAAACTTTGCAAATGTTCATGACGTGTTCCATGTCTCTCAGCTCTGAAAGTGCTTCAAGACTCCTGACCGCACCGTCAACTTCGAGGACATTGAGCTCCAAGAAGATCTCTCTTACCGTGAGCACCCAGTTGCTATTCTTGAAGAGACTGAATGCAAGACTCGCAACAAGTCAATCAAATTCCTCAAAGTCAAGTGGTCACACCATTCCGACCGTGAAGCTACCTGGTAACGCGAGGATCACCTCCGTTCTGAGTACCCGGCGTTCTTTCAGTCCTAGATCTCGGGACGAGATCCTTTCGTAGTGGTGGAGTGTTGTAACACCCCGGATGTAACTTTCCCAATTTGTACTCCAACTCTTGCCGTTTCCGGCTTTAAGTTATTTTATTTTCTCGAGTTCGGGTTTTTGTCTCCGTGTGTTGTTGTCTTTTTCATGCATCTCATATCATGTCATCATGTGCATTGCATTTGCATACGTGTTCATCTCTTGCATTCGAGCATTTTCCCCGTTGTCCGTTTTGCATTCCGGCGCTTCGTTCTCCTTCGGTGGTCATTTCTACCTTTCTTTCGTGTGTGGGGATTAAATATTTCCGGATTGGACCGAGACTTGCCAAGCGACCTTGGTTTACTACCGGTAGACCACCTGTCAAGTTTCGTATCATTTGGACTTCGTTTGATACTCCAATGGTTAACCGAGGGTCCAAAAAGGCCTCGTGTGTGTTGCAGCCCAACACCCCTCCATTTTGGCCCAAAACCCACCTAAACGCTCTCCATCATCTAGAGCGTTCGATCACGATCGCGTGGCCGAAAACCGCACCTCATTTGGACTCTCCTAACTCCCTCTATGCCTATTTAAAGACCCCCATTCGAATCACGGACGAAACCCTAGAAAAACTCCAGCCGCCGCCGCCGGACGAAATCCGGACGGCCGGACGTGTCCGCCCCGCTCCCCCTCGGCCAATCTCCACGCGACACCTGTCCCTAGGCCGGTCCCCACATCGCCGCCGATCGCGCGGGCATGTTAGGCCCGTGGCCAGCCCTCCCGCCGCCCGACTCGGGCCGAGGCGCCCGACCGCGCCGCCTCCCATCTTCCCCGCGACCGGCGCCTCTTCTCCTGGCCGGCCGCCGCGCCGCCATTTCCGCCCGCCGCCACGCCGCTGCTCCACCACCGAACGTCACCCGCACCGGCCGCCGCGTCCATCGTTGCCGGCCGACCGCCCCGCCGCCGACCTGCTCCTCCGCCGCAGCCGCACCTTCCCGCCGCCTCTACGGGTCGGATCCCGCGGGATCCGGCGCCCCAACCTCGCCGGCCTTCTTCCCGGCGCCCTCCCTGGCGATCCTCGATCCACGCGCCGGCGAGATCTAGATCCAGCTACAGTAAACCCTAGGTCGATTCCGCCCAAGTCCCTTTTCTGCATATTTTTTTGCATATTTCATCGTGCCGTAAGTTTGCATCCGTAGCTCTGATTTGGGCATATAGCATATCAGAATGTTTGCCTCAGAGAGTACATCATTTCATTCCATTGCATCATTTTCATTTGAGTTCATCTTGATGCCCGAAATGCTGTTAGAAGAATTCTACTTGAGATAATTGTCAGATCTTCTGCTCCATTTAGATATTTGTCATTTTTGCCATGATTATTGTGTGCATGATATGCCCATGAGCTCTACACATGTTTTGTTAAGGGTTTTGCCATCTTTCCAGAGGTGCAACCCATGTATTTTTGTGATATGTGTGGTGACTAGCACGAGCTTGCAAAGTGAGGTACTTGGTAATGCTGATTCCAGGGACTTAGCATTGCCACCAAGTCCTTGAGTTGTTTATCTCATATGGCCATATGTTCATGTTGTTTCCTAGTGATCCGTGCCTCTTTTGAGGATGATCAGTAAGGATGTTTTGTTAATCTTGTAGTGCTCTATCCATCCATGTCTTTGTTTGCAATTATGGAGCACCCTAGCGTGAGTCAATCGAGCTCTACTTTTGCTACTTCGTGAATCTGGGCAGATTGTCTACTTGTTAGCGATTTTGCCGATGATGTTGTAGTTGATCCGTGCATGATATGTTATTGTTCTTGCCATGTCTACCTTGAATTTTGTGTATTCTTGATGGGTGTACGCTTAGATTATCATGACTTGCTCTGTAGTGAGTGCATCGAGCTCGTAAACATGCCTACTTGATGTCTGCTTTCAGCATGCTTCAGTTTTCACTAAGTCTGAGAACTGATTATGTTTTTGCCATGTTCACATGCTTGCAATTGTATTTTCTGATCCCTTTTGGCTGAAGGTCACTATGGGACTTTTGTTAATCTCTTTGAGTAGCTCCATGCCATACTTTACTTTGCCATGTTTAGGTCCTGTAGCATGTAGTTTTGCTGCTCCGAAGTGTGCTACCTGATCTGAAATTCCAGACAAGTGTTAATTTCACTAAGTCTGAAATCTGTTTGCCATATGCATTTTTGCCATGCTTGTTTGAACCTGTTAATTGATAATTTGGCCGTAGCTCAGTGCTAGACTTTTGTTAAGCATCATGAATGCATCCCTGCCATTTATTTTGTTGCCATGTTTGAGTGCTGTAGCATGTTCATCTTGTTGCATTTAGTTGGCTACTTGCTGTAAATCGAAGACCGGTGTCATATTTGAATTGCTTGCCATTTCCAAACCGTAACTCCGATTCCGGCGTTCTTTATATCGTTTTCAAGCGATTTCATCTCATATTTCCAGTGGAACACTTGGATTTCCAAGTTGAGGCCAGGTTCATGCATCCCTTGTCAAATCTTGCATATGCATCCCGCATCGCATCCCGCATAGCATACCATCCTTGCATCCTATTGTTTGATCCTTGCACGTGGTTGATTGTGTCCTTGTTGCTTGTTTGTCTTGTTTGGGTAGAGCCGGGAGATGAGTTCGCTGATGTGGAGCCCGTTGAGTTTGCTTTCGAGGATCCAGTCAACTTTGACCACTTTGCAGGCAAGATGATCATACCCTCGAATCACTACTATCTTTGCTTTGCTAGATGCTCGCTCTTTTGCTATGCCAATGCTAAGATGCCTACCACTTGCTTTCAAGCCTCCCAAATTGCCATGTCAAACCTCTAACCCACCATGTCCTAGCAAACCGTTGTTTGACTATGTTACTGCTTTGCTCAGTGCCTCTTATAGCGTTGCTAGTTGCAGGTGAAGATTGGAGACCGTTCCTTGTTGGAACATTTATTTACTTGTTGGGATATCATTATATTATCTTGTTATCTTAATCCATCTATATACTTGGTAAAGGGTGGAAGGCTCGGCCTCTCGCCTAGTGTTTTGTTCCACTCTTGCCGCCCTAGTTTCCGTCTTATCGGTGTTATGTTCCCGGATTTTTGCGTTCCTTACGCGGTTGGGTTATAATGGGAACCCCTTGATAGTTTGCCTTGATTAAAGCTTTTCCAGCAATGCCCAACCTTGGTTTTACCATTTGCCACCTAGCCTCTTTTTCCCTTGCGTTTCCGGAGCCCGAGGGTCATCTTATTTAAA
>NC_041382.1:313763290-313765807 GCF_002162155.2 Triticum dicoccoides | reverse complement strand
AGAGCCCCTTGTAGCGCCACCTCGGGGAAACTCGAGGGCTGGTTCTAGTTGTACGAATTGCTTATCCGATTGTGCCCTGAGAACGAGATATGTGCAGCTCCTATCGGGATTTTTCGGCACATTCGGGCGGTGTTGCTGGATTAGTTTTAACCTGTCGAAGTGTCTTGAAGAACCGAGATACCAAGTCTGATCGGAACGTCTCGGGAGGAGGTCTATTCCTTCGTTGACCGTGAGAGCTTGTCATGGGCTAAGTTGGGACTCCCCTGCAGGGATTTGAACTTTCGAAAGCCGTGCCTGTGGTTATGGGCAGATGGGAATTTGTTAATGTCCGGTTGTAGATAACTTGAACCTTAACTTAATTAAAATGAATCAACTGAGTGTGTTACCGTGATGGCCTCTTCTCGGCGGAGTCCAGGAAGTGGACACGGTGTTGGAGTAATGTTTGCCGCAGGACTTGCCCTCTAGGTTATGCGTTCGCGCTTTGCCTCCTCTTCTCGCTCTCTTTTGCGAATAGGTTAGCCACCATATATGCTAGTCGCTTGCTGCAGCTCCACATATTTACCTAGCCTTACCTATAAGCTTAAATAGTCTTGATCGCGAGGGTGCGAGATTGCTAAGTCCCTGTGGCTCACAGATTACTATTACACCAGATGCAGGGCCTGATGATTCCGCTCCAGGTGACGTGCTTGAGCTCAAGTGGGAGTTCGACGAGGACTCTCAACGATACTATGTTTCCTTTCCTGATGATCAGTAGTGGTGCCCAGTTGGGGGTGATCGGGACCGTGTCACATGATGGGTTATCTTTTATTTTGGCGTCATAGTCGGGCCATGAGTGTTTGGATGATGTAATGTTATTTATGTACTTGATTGACATGGCGAGTGTAAGCCAACTATGTTATCTCCCCTTTTAGTATCTATATTACATGGGATGTTGTGAAGATTGCCAAACTTGCGACATATGCCTTCAATGCGATTATGCCTCTAAGTCGTGCCTCGACACGTGGGAGATATAGTCGCATCGAGGGTGTTACAAACATAGCAACAAAGCACATGGCAGTGATCCACTCAAGATGCTTGACAAAAAATGAACACTGAGCTACGACTAATTCACACAATAGAAGGTTCAAACAAGCATGGCAAAAGTGCAAAAGATATCAGGTTCACAGACTTAGTGAGAATAACATGTCAGGAATTAACATCAGGAAGCAATGTTTAGAGCAAGATAACAACATGCTACAGGAACATTCATGGCACAACAAGGCATAGCATGAAACTACTCAAAGCATATAGCAAAAGTCCCTTACTAACCATAAGCCAAAAGGGATCAGAAAATACAATGGTAGCCATGTAAACATAGCAAGTTCCGTTAACAGATTCAGACTTAGCAGAAAACTGGACATGGCAGAAACAGAGTTACGTAAGCATGTTTACGAGCTCGATGAACTCACCACAAGGCATTGCATGGCAAACTAAGCATGCACCCAGCAAGAATACATGATCAATAAGCTAACCATGGCAAGAACAACCTCATAGCATGCAAGGATTAACTACAACAACCTCGACAAAATTTCTTAACACGTAAACAATCTGCCAGGAACATTTTATAGCAAAATTAGAGCAAGATTGAGTCATGCTAGGGTACTCCATAAATGCAAACAAAGACATGGATGGATAGAGCATAACAATATCTCAAAATCATCCTTAATGAACATGGATCTCTCTGTAGCAACATGAATACATGGCATAAAAATATCATCAGGGAAATGACTATGAAGAATTCTAAGTCCCTGAAATCAGCAACATCACGACAGTTACTTTGAATGCTTGTGCTATTCACCACATTGATCACAAAAATACATGGCATACACCCCTGTAAAGATGGCATGGCATAGCCCAAAACACATGTAGGGCTCAAGTTCATAGGAGGCACACATTAAACATGGCAAAAATGACAAATGTCCATAATCTGTTAAGAATCAGAACCTAACATTACATAGCACTCTTGCAACAGCATATAGGGCATCAAGATGAACTCAAACAAGCATGGTGCAATGGAATGAAATGAAGAGCACATCCAGACGAACAATTTGATATGCTACACGCCCAAAACAGAGCTACGGATGATGAGATATGACATGATGAAGATGCCTAGAAAATATGAACAGAAAAGACTTAGTGACGAAAAGGTCAACCCTCTCAGATCCAGATCCAGCAGGACACACGAACCGAGGTGGGCTCGAGCTCTCGCCGGAGCTCTTCGCCGGAGTTGATGCTGTGGTGGCCGGAGATGGTGGCCTTGCCGGATCCGGCGCCGGCGGAGTGGCGCGGCGACGAGGGGCGGAGGAGCAGGCGGCGGAGTGAGCAGGCGCGATGAGCAAAGCTTCCGGGCGGCGGCGGGCGCGGTGCCGACCGGCGATGGCGGCGCGCCGGCGAGGAGGCGGCGGAGGCGCGCCGGGCGGAGGGGAAGGCGGAGCCGGGTGGTGATGAGGCAGGCGGCGGCGCGCGGGTGGATGGGCC
>NC_041382.1:313755807-313762840 GCF_002162155.2 Triticum dicoccoides | reverse complement strand
GCGGAGCCGGTGCCACATGGCGGCTCCTGGGTGGCTGGGCTCAGCGACGCGGGCGTGTCCGGCGGGTGCGGACACATCCAGCGGATGAGTGGACAATTTTTTTAGGGTTTTCGCCCGAATTTGGAGGAGGGGGCACCTATTTATAGGTAGAGGGAGCTTGGAGACTCCAAATGAGGTGCGGTTTTCGGCCACACGATTGTGATCGAACGACTGAGAGGATGGAGGGGGTTTTGGTGGGTTTTGGGCCACTTTGGAGGCGTGTTGGGCTGCAACAAACACGAGGCCTTTATGGTTCCTCGGTAAACCGTTGGAGTATCAAACGAAGTCCAAATGGCACGAAACATGACAGGCGGTCTACCGGTAGTATACCAAGGCCTCTTGGCATGTCTTGGTCCAATCCGAGAATGTTTAACATCCGCACACGAAAAGAGGCAAAAGGGGACGCAAGAGGACATAGGAGTGCCGGAATGCAGAACGGACAACGGGGAAAATGCTCGGATGCATGAGACGAACACGTATGCAAATGTGATGCACATGATGACATGATATGAGATGCATGACAAGGACAAAAACAAAACAAAGACAAAACCCAACAACAAGGAATATCATAACTTAGTGCCGAAAATGGCAAGAGTTGGAATACAAATATGGCAAGTTACATACGGGGCGTTACAACACTCCACCACTACGAAAGGATCTCGTCCCGAGATCTAGGACTGGAAAAACTCCGGATATTCGGAATGGAGGTAGTCTTCACGTTCCCAGGTGGCTTCATGGTCGGAATGATGTGACCACTTCACTTTCAGAAATTTGATAGACTTGTTACGAGTCTTGCGCTCGGTTTCTTCAAGATTAGCAACGCGATGCTCATGATAAGACAGGTCTTCTTGGAGATCAATCTCTTCAAAGTTGATGGTGCGGTCAGGACTCTTGAAACACTTGCGGAGCTGAGACACGTGAAACACGGCATGCACGTTTGCAAAGTTTGATGGAAGCTCAAGTTGATAGGCGAGATCGCCTCTTTTGCCAATGATCTTGAAAGGACCCACGTATCTAGGGACAAGCTTCCCTTTGATACCGAAGTGACGAGTACCTTTCATTGGAGAGACGCGGAGGTAGACATGGTCTCCGATCTCGAAAGCCAAGTCATGATGCTTGCTATCATAGTAACTCTTCTGACGCGATTGCGCGGCTTTGATATTTTCACGAATGACTTTGCACATTTCTTCAGCCTCTCTGATCAAGTCATTGACAAGAAGTTGGCGTTCACCAGTCTCTGACCAGTTAAGAGGAGTACGACACTTTCTGCCATAGAGAATATCGAATGGGGCCTTGCCCGAACTCGCTTGGAAACTGTTGTTGTAGGAGAACTCGGCATATGGAAGACAATCTTCCCACTTCATACCGAAAGAAAAGACAATCTTCAAGAATTTGATTGACTCGCTCGACTTGTCCACTAGTTTGAGGATGAAAGGCTGTGCTGAAGCGAATGTTGGTGCCCATGGCCTTCTGAAAAGAATCCCAGAACTTAGAGGTAAAGATGCTTCCATGATCTGAAGATATCAACTATGGAATGCCATGCAAAGAGACAATCCTAGAGGTATATATCTCTGCCAATTGAGCAGCTGTGATAGATTCTTTGATAGGAAGAAAATGAGCCACTTTAGTGAGGTTGTCGATGACAACAAAGATAACATCATTGCCACGCTTGGACTTGGGAAATCCAGTCACGAAGTCCATCTCAATATGGTCAAACTTCCATTCTGGAATGGCGAGAGGTTGGAGGAGACCAGCTGGCCGTTGGTGTTCTGCTTTCACCCTTCTATAGACATCACATTCATTCACGAACTGAGCAATCTCGCGCTTCAATCGAGTCCACCAATACGACTGCTTGAGGTCATGGTACATCTTTGTACTTCCAAGGTGAATAGAAAGGAGTGAATTGTGAGCCTCATTCATAATGACTTTACGAAGGTCACCCTTAGGAACAACAATGCGATCCTCGAAGAATAGAGTATCTTTGTCATCAAGGCGATAGCACTTGTACTTGGGTTGGCTCTTGGCAATCCCAATCTTCACCTTCTTCACCATAGCATCAAGAAGTTGAGCCTCACGAATTTGATCTTCCAAAGTAGGAGAGACTTGGAGGTTGGCAAGGAATCCTTGAGGAACAACTTGGAGATTAAGTTTGCGGAAAGCTTCACAAAGCTCCGGTTGGTAGGGCTTGAGAATCAAACTGTTGCAGTAAGCCTTCCTGCTCAATGCGTCAGCAATGACATTGGCCTTCCCTGGAGTATATTCGATACTCGGATTATACTCTTGAATCATTTCGACCCAGCGAGTCTGCCTGAGGTTGAGGTTGGGCTGAGTGAAGATGTACTTGAGACTCTTATGATCAGTGAAGATGTCCACTTTTCTTCCCAACAAGAGATGTCTCCATGTTAAAAGAGCATGGACAACTGCCGCCAACTCGAGGTCATGAGTGGGGTAGTTCTTTTCATTGGGCTTCAACTGGCGTGAGGTATAGGCCACAACTGTCTTCTCTTGCATTAACACAGCACCGAGACCTTGAAGGGAAGCATCACAAAAAACTTCAAACGGTTTGGATTCATCAGGAGGAGTCAGAACTGGAGTTGTGACTAACTTCTCTTTGATGGTGTTGAAAGCGATGTCACATTCAGGCATCCAGACATAGTTCACATGCTTTTGGAGGAGGTTGGAAAGAGGCTTCGCAATCTTAGAGAAATTCTCAACAAACCTTCGACAGTAGCTTGCGAGCCTAAGGAAGCTGCGGAGTTGCTTCACATTCTGAGGCCGTTCCCAATTCACAATTGCAGACACCTTCTCGGGATTCATAGCTATGCCCTTGGCGGAGATGATATACCCAAGGTAGAGAACCTCATCGAGCCAAAACTCGCACTTTGAAAATTTTGCATAGAACTGGTGTTCTCTGAGTTTGTCCAGCACCAATCTCAAGTGCTTGGCATGATCCTCCATGTTCTTGGAAAAGACCAAAATGTCATCGAGATAAACCAAGACGAAGTCATTTGTGTAGGGGTTGAAGATGAAGTTCATCACACGAGAGAATGTTGGAGGAGCGTTGACAAGGCCAAAAGACATGACAGTGTATTCATATGAACCATAGTTTGTCCTGAAAGCTGTCTTGGGGATGTCTTGTTCACGAATGCGAATCACATGATAGCCCATACGGAGGTCAAGCTTGGAGAATACTTGAGCACCTTTGAGTTGCTAGAAAAGCTCATTGATGTTGGGAAGTGGGTACTTGTTCTTTATGGTCTTCTTGTTCAATGGACGGTAGTCGACACAAAGACGGTCCGTTCCATCCTTCTTCTTGACAAAAAGAACACCACAACCCCATGGAGAATAACTTGGTCAGATGAGACCCATACGCTCTTGTATATCGAGTTGTTTCTTCAGCTTGTTCAACTCTTCTAGTCCAAGCTTGTAAGGACGTTTGCAAACAGGTTCCATGCCAGGCTCAAGATCAATGACGAATTGAACTGGCCGGTGAGGAGGCATTCCTAGAAGCTCTTCTGGAAAGACGTCTTGATATTCACAAACGACTAGAATCTGAGATATGGCATCCAACTCGCCCTTCTCGTTGAGAGAAAACAGTCGAATGGTATCATCATGAGCGACAAAGACGATTACATCCTCAGACGAGTGTGTCAATTGAATCTGCCTGGCAGCAAAATCAAGCTGAGCCTTGTGCTTAGAAAGCCAGTCCATGCCGAGAAATAGATCAATATCCGAGTTACCAAGGACCATTGGAGAAGACAGAAACTTATAGTCACCCATCATGATAGAAACGTCTGGAACCACCAAACTGGCACTCAACCGTTTACCCGGAGAAAACGATATACATTGATTTGCCCAAATGAGAAGAAGTGAATTCATTCTTGGCAAAAATGGTTTTGACATGAAACAATGCGATGCACCAGTGTCAAAAAGAACTTTTGCAGGAATATCGTTAACATGAAGTTTACCCATGATCACTTCTGACGAGTCCTCTGCCTGAGATGCGTTCATAATGTTGACCTTGGCATGCTTGGGATTATGCTTGACCACTATATTGCTGGCAGATCTCACAGGAGGAGGAAGACGCCTTTGGTTGAAGCATTTGTTTGCATAGTGACCCTTCTGCTGACACTTGTTGCACGTAACCTCAGAAAGCGGACGGTGATACAGAGCACTTGACCTTGGAGCATGAGACGAAGTCTTGTTCTGAAAGCCTGGGTTGGGTGGGTGGGAAGATCCATTTCCACCTTTGCTCTTCTGCTGATAAGGCTGACAGAACGGAGGAGGAGGAGTCAACCAATACTTTTGCTGCTTAGTTGCCACTTGAGTTTAAGAGGAAGAAGGAGTTGCATGCCTGACTCTCTTCTTAGAAGCATCACACTTGAGCTGAGCAGCCTCTTGCTTTAGTGCCATGTTGTAGAACTCATCATACTTTCTCGGCTCAAAAAGCACAAGGGCTAGTTGCAGATCTTCTCTGAGGCCACCTCTGAACTGATAAATCATGCTCTTCTCATCAGGGACGTCTTGCTTGGCGAAGCGAGCGAGCTTCTGGAACATGATGTTGTATTGGTAAACAGACAAGCTGCCTTGCTTCAGATTGCGGAACTCCTCACGCTTGCTCTCAACAACACTCTGAGGAATGTGGTGAGCTCTGAAGTCTTGGTGGAATTCATCCCAGGTAATCACACGACCTCCTCTGGAATATTTGTATTGTTGATACCACTCTGCAGCTTGGTCTTTGAGTTGGAACGAAGCAAACTTGACAAAGTCCTCAGGCCTGACGTTGCTGCACTCGAAATGTTTGTAGATATCCACGAGCCAATCATTAGCGTCTGTGGCCTGGACACAATTACTGAAGGTCTTTGGCTGGTTTGCGAGGAACTGGTTCAGTGTAGCAAACTGAGTTCGATTGTTGCCATTGCCTTGATTTCCTTGGTTGCGCTCTTGCAAGAGTTGCATAATCAGCTGCGTGTTGGCGTTGGTAGCGGCCATCACAGCTTGCCATGCCTCCGGAGGTGGAGGTGGTGGCGGCGGTTCCGGATTCTGACGCGTTGGAGGAGCCATCCTGAAGAGGGTGACATCCGTTAGCATCTTGAAAGACATATATTCAAGCTGAATCAAATGGATCGAAATTGCAACATATAGTCTTAACATTCGAACAAAAATGAATGAATGAATTCCAAATTAAATGGTCACACTTCCATAAATTGAGAAGCCACTTAGATAGAGGTAGATGAATAAAACAACAATGTACGGACATGAACAAATACTTGGTAAGGATTACCCAATCACAAACCAAATATCTGCGGAAGAAATACTAAAGCTACATGAATTCCCACCTATGAAACTCCCGAAAGTTTCCGGTTATGCAATCGTGTGTTGGGGATATAGGGGAAGCATAATATCTCACCCAAAACTAGCAATTCCTACATCCAGCTGTATCCATCCTTCAACACATAACCAAGAAACCTTTGGAAACCATTTACCTCAACCTTTGAAAAGCATATGTTATACGAGTTATGGCAATACTCCCGAACTCCCGCCCCAATACTGGGTGGCATCGAGGTTATCTCACCAACAACTGCATAAAAGAGATTTTCAACATCGGCGAAACTCAGGTATTCCAGAACTGCAATGATAAAATTGTGACGACAACACCTCGGAGCAGGCGGCACTCAGGTATTCCCCAGGACACTGCCACAACCCCTAAATGTTAGGAGGCACCAAGAACAATGTACTCGTCACAAAACCATCGGAACGATTCCAAGATACCCGCGCGATCCTAAATTTTTTTAGTGAAATTTGAGAAGAGAAGAGTCAAAACTCTACGTCAGGATGCCTCAGGGACTGAGGAGTAAAAAGAATCCTACTCTCCGATATATATAATCCTATAAGACTCAAAACATTTTTCTAGACTCAACAACACCAGCGATTCGATCAAGCAGGGGGCTCCTAAGTCGGGGAAGGCTCTGATTACCAACTTGTAACACCCATGATGCGACTATATCTCCCATGTGTCGGAGCATGACTTAGAGGCATAATCGCATTGTAGGCAATGTCGCAAGATGGGTAATCTTTACACATCCCATGTACTGAATAAGAAAGAGGTTCAGAGTTGGCTTACAATTGCCACTTCACACAATAACATAAATATAGCATAACAATCATCTAGATATAATCAACGTCCGACTACGGAACCAAAATAAAGACAACCACAAATGCATAAGATCCCCGATCGTCCCAACTGGGCTCCACTACTGATCGTCTGGAAAGGAAACGTAGTATCGTCCTGAGTCCTCATCGAACTCCCACTTGAGCTCAGTCGTATCTCCTAGAATGGTATCATCGGCACCTGCATTTGGTTTTGGAAGTAATATGTGAGTCACGGGGACTCATCAATCTCACACCCTCAGGATCAAGACTATTTAAGCTTATAGGTAGGGAAAAGGTATGAGGTGGAGCTGCAGCAAGCACTAGCACATATGGTGGCTAACATACGCAAATGAGAGCGAGAAGAGAAGGCAAGGCACGTTCGAGAATCTATGATCAAGAAGTGATCCTAGACTACTTATGTTCAAGCATAACCCGAGACTGTGTTCTCTTCCCGGACTCCACCGAAAAGAGACCATCACGGCCACACACGCTGTTGATCCATTTTAATTAAATTAAGTTTCAGGTTTTCTACAACCGGACATTAACAAATTCCCATCTTCCCATAACCACGGGCGCGGCTTTCAAAAGTTCAAATCCCTATAGGGGTGTCCCAACTTAGCCCATCACAAGCTCTCATGGTCAACGAAGGATATTCCTTCTCCCAGGACTGCCTGATCAGACTCGGAATCCCGGTTACAAGACATGTCGACAATGGTAAAACTAAACCAGCAAAGCCGCCCGATGTTCTAACAAATCCCAATAGGAGTCGCACGCATCTCGTTCTCAGGGCACACCGGATAGGTCAAGCTATGAGTAAAACCAACCCTCGAGTTGCCCCGAG